>NW_027509560.1:0-10562 GCF_048541705.1 Temnothorax americanus
ACTTATGAAATTTTGCAGAACTCCGGCAAAAACTGCCGATTTAAAAAAAAAAAAAAAAAAAAATACTTTTTGGGACTTATGAAATTTTGCAGAACTCCGGCGAGAACTGCCGATTAAAAAAAAAAAAAAAAAAAAAAATTTTTTGGGACTTATGAAATTTTGCAGAACTCCGGCGAGAACTGCCAATTTTGGGAAAAAAAAAAAAAATATTGGGACTTATGAAATTTTGCAGAACTCCGGCGAGAACTGCCGATTTTTGAAAAAAAAAAAAAAAAAAAACTTTTTGGGACTTATGAAATTTTGCAGAACTCCGGCGAGAACTGCCGATTTTTAAAAAAAAAAAAAACTTTTTTGGACTTATGAAATTTTGCAGAACTCCGGCGAGAACTGCCGATTTTTGAAAAAAAAAAAATACTTTTTGGGACTTATGAAATTTTGCAGAACTCCGGCGAGAACTGCCGATTTTTGAAAAAAAAAATACTTTTTGGGACTTATGAAATTTTGCAGAACTCCGGCGAGAACTGCCGAATTTGAAAAAAAAAAATACTTTTTGGGACTTGTGAATTTTTGCAGAACTCCGGCGAAAACTGCCGATTTTTGAAAAAAAAAAACTTTTTGGGACTTATGAAATTTTGCAGAACTCCGGCGAGAACTGCCGATTTTTGAAAAAAAAATACTTTTTGGGACTTATGAAATTTTGCAGAACTCCGGCGAAAACTGCCGATTTTAAAAAAAAAAAAAAAATACTTTTTGGGACTTATGAAATTTTGCAGAACTCCGGCGAGAACTGCCGATTTTTGAAAAAAAAAAATACTTTTTGGGACTTATGAAATTTTGCAGAACTCCGGCGAGAACTGCCGATTTTTGAAAAAAAAAAAAATACTTTTTGGGACTTATGAAATTTTGCAGAACTCCGGCGAGAACTGCCGATTTAAAAAAAAAAAAAAAAAATACTTTTTGGGACTTATGAAATTTTGCAGAACTCCGGCGAGAACTGCCGATTTTTGAAAAAAAAAAAATACTTTTTGGGACTTATGAAATTTTGCAGAACTCCGGCGAAAACTGCCGATTTTTGAAAAAAAAAAAAATACTTTTTGGGACTTATGAAATTTTGCAGAACTCCGGCGAGAACTGCCGATTTTTGAAAAAAAAAAATACTTTTTGGGACTTATGAAATTTTGCAGAACTCCGGCGAGAACTGCCGATTTTTGAAAAAAAAAAAAATACTTTTTGGGACTTATGAAATTTTGCAGAACTCCGGCGAAAACTGCCGATTTTTGAAAAAAAAAAAAAAATACTTTTTGGGACTTATGAAATTTTGCAGAACTCCGGCGAGAACTGCCGATTTTTGAAAAAAAAAAAATACTTTTTGGGACTTATGAAATTTTGCAGAATTCCGGCGAGAACTGCCGATTTTGGAAAAAAAAAACTTTTTGGGACTTATGAAATTTTGCAGAACTCCGGCGAGAACTGCCGATTTTTGAAAAAAAAAAAATACTTTTTGGGACTTATGAAATTTTGCAGAACTCCGGCGAGAACTGCCGATTTTTGAAAAAAAAAAAAATACTTTTTGGGACTTATGAAATTTTGCAGAACTCCGGCGAGAACTGCCGATTTTTGAAAAAAACAAAAAAAAATACTTTTTGGGACTTATGAAATTTTGCAGAACTCCGGCAAAAACTGCCGATTTTTGAAAAAAAAAAAAAACTTTTTGGGACTTATGAAATTTTGCAGAACTCCGGCGAAAACTGCCGATTTTTGAAAAAAAAAAAAATACTTTTTGGGACTTATGAAATTTTGCAGAACTCCGGCGAGAACTGCCGATTTTTGAAAAAAAAAAAAAATACTTTTTGGGACTTATGAAATTTTGCAGAACTCCGGCGAAAACTGCCGATTTTTGAAAAAAAAAAAATACTTTTTGGGACTTATGAAATTTTGCAGAACTCCGGCGAGAACTGCCGATTTTTGAAAAAAAAATACTTTTTGGGACTTATAAAATTTTGCAGAACTCCGGCGAGAACTGCCAATTTAAAAAAAAAAAATACTTTTTGGGACTTATGAAATTTTGCAGAACTCCGGCGAGAACTGCCGATTTAAAAAAAAAAAAAATACTTTTTGGAACTTATAAAATTTTGCAGAACTCCGGCGAAAACTGCCGATTTTTGAAAAAAAAAAAAAATACTTTTTGGGACTTATGAAATTTTGCAGAACTCCGGCAAGAACTGCCGATTTTTGAAAAAAAAAAAATACTTTTTGGGACTTATGAAATTTTGCAGAACTCCGGCGAGAACTGCCGATTTTTGAAAAAAAAAAAAAAAATACTTTTTGGGACTTATGAAATTTTGCAGAACTCCGGCGAGAACTGCCGATTTTTGAAAAAAAAAAAAAAATACTTTTTGGGACTTATGAAATTTTGCAGAACTCCGGCGAGAACTGCCGATTTTTGAAAAAAAAAAAAATACTTTTTGGGACTTATGAAATTTTGCAGAACTCCGGCGAAAACTGCCGATTTTTGAAAAAAAAAAAATACTTTTTGGGACTTATGAAATTTTGCAGAACTCCGGCGAGAACTGCCGATTTAAAAAAAAAAAAAAAAATACTTTTTGGGACTTATGAAATTTTGCAGAACTCCGGCGAGAACTGCCGATTTTTGAAAAAAAAAAAAATACTTTTTGGGACTTATGAAATTTTGCAGAACTCCGGCGAGAACTGCCGATTTTTGAAAAAAAAAAAAATACTTTTTGGGACTTATGAAATTTTGCAGAACTCCGGCGAGAACTGCCGATTTTTGAAAAAAAAAAAATACTTTTTGGGACTTATGAAATTTTGCAGAACTCCGGCGAGAACTGCCGATTTTGAAAAAAAAAAAAAACTTTTTGGGACTTATGAAATTTTGCAGAACTCCGGCGAGAACTGCCGATTTTTAAAAAAAAAAAAATACTTTTTGGGACTTATGAAATTTTGCAGAACTCCGGCGAAAACTGCCGATTTTTGAAAAAAAAAAAAATACTTTTTGGGACTTATGAAATTTTGCAGAACTCCGGCGAGAACTGCCGATTTTTGAAAAAAAAAAAAATACTTTTTGGGACTTATGAAATTTTGCAGAACTCCGGCGAGAACTGCCGATTTTTGAAAAAAAAAAAAAAATTCTTTTTGGGACTTATGAAATTTTGCAGAACTCCGGCAAAAATTGCCAATTTAAAAAAAAAAAAAAAAAAAATACTTTTTGGGACTTATGAAATTTTGCAGAACTCCGGCGAAAACTGCCAATTTAAAAAAAAACAAAAATACTTTTTGGGACTTATGAAATTTTGCAGAACTCCGGCGAGAACTGCCGATTTTTGAAAAAAAAAAAAATACTTTTTGGGACTTATGAAATTTTGCAGAACTCCGGCGAGAACTGCCGATTTTGAAAAAAAAAAAAACTTTTTGGGACTTATGAAATTTTGCAGAACTCCGGCGAGAACTGCCGATTTTTGAAAAAAAAAAAAAAATTTTAGGAATTTATGAAATTTTGCAGAACCTCCGGCAAAAACTGCCGATTTTTGAAAACAAAAATAATCTTTGGACTTGACAATTTTTGCAAAAAATCTCTTGGCAAACTGCATTTTGAAAAAAAAAAAAACTGGGAACTGCAATTTTGAAAACACAAAATCTTTTTGAAAAAAATAAAAAAAAAATGCTTTAAAAAAATAAATATCTTGAAACTCGATTTGAAACAACAAAACAATTTATTGATAAAAAAAACTCGAAATTGGGATTTTTGCAAAAACTTCGATTTAAAAAGAAACAAACTGTTTTGAACTAAAAAATTTAAATTGGGACTTGCAATTTGAAAAAAATTTGAGATATGATTTTGAAATACAAAAAAATAAATTTTTGGGATAATGAAAAATATTTTGACAAACTGGCAGAAAACTGCCGATTTTGAAAAAAAAAAAAAAAAATTTTTGGGACTTATGATAAATTTTGCAGAACTCGGCAAAAATGCCGATTTTTGAAAAAAAAAAAAATTTTTGGGACTTATGAAATTTGACAGAACTCCGGGAAACTGCCGATTTTTGAAAAAAAAAAAAAAATATATTTTTTGGGACTTATGAAATTTTGCAGAACTCCGGCAAAAACTGCCGATTTTTGAAAAAAAAAAAAACTTTTTGGGACTTATGAAATTTTGCAGAACTCCGGCAAAAACTGCCGATTTTGGAAAAAAAAATACTTTTTAGGACTTATAAAATTTTGCAGAACTCCGGCGAGAACTGCCGATTTTTGAAAAAAAAAAAAAATACTTTTTGGGACTTATGAAATTTTGCAGAACTCCGGCGAAAACTGCCGATTTTTGAAAAAAAAAAATACTTTGGGATCCTAATTCCCAATCGCAAATGGTATTGTATGCAATGAACCTTCTCCCGAGTCTCTGCCATACCCTGTATCCCCCTCGAACAGTATCACGCTCGTACAGCTCCCATCAACAACCCGCGTATCCCCACTTTCAACAAATAGCCATCTTATCTAACAGCTCTCTCTTGGCCTAGAACCATGTCCAAAGCTCCCAAACTCGTACACAACCCTCGATCGATGGCCTCCCTTATCAAGCCGTCCCTGACTCTCAGGAACGTTCCCTCACCTTTCGTGCATCGGGCTTTATTTCCTATGCTTTCTCCATTGCAAAAAAAAAAATGTAATTTTTGGGACTTATGAATTTTATGCAGAACTCCGGCGAAAACTGCCGATTTTTGAAAAAAAAGAATACTTTTTGGGACTTATGGAAATTTGGACATTGGCAGAATCCCGGCAAGCAAGCACTGCTGAATTTTTGAAAAAAAAACTAATATAATACTTTTGGGACTTATGGAAATTGGCAGGAACTCCGGCGAAACTGCCAATTTTAAAAAAAAAAAAAAATAGATATATATACTTTTTTGGGGAATTATGAAAATTTTGCAGAACTTCGTAAACCCGGCGAGAAACTGCCGATTTTTGAAAAAAAAAAAAAAAAAAAAATGTACTTTTGGGGACTGATGAAATTTTGCAGAACTCCGGAGCGAGAACTGCCGATTTCGATTTTTGAAAAAAAAAAAAAAAAAAACTTTTTGGGACTTATGAAATTTTGCAGAACTCCGGCAAAAACTGCCGATTAAAAAAAAAAAAATACTTTTTGGGACTTATGAAATTTTGCAAAACTCCGTCGAAAACTGCCGATTTTTGAAAAAAAAAAATACTTTTTGGGACTTATAAAATTTTGAAGAATTCCGGCAAAAACTGCCGATTTTTGAAAAAAAAATACTTTTTGGGACTTATGAAATTTTGCAGAACTCCGGCAAAAACTGCCGATTTTTGAAAAAAAAATACTTTTTGGGACTTATGAAATTTTGCAGAACTCCGGCGAAGACTGCCAATTTTTGAAAAAAAAAAAAAAATATATTTTTTAGGACTTATGAAATTTTGCAGAACTCCGGCGAAAACTGCCAATTAAAAAAAAAAAAAAATACTTTTTGGGACTTATGAAATTTTGCAGAACTCCGGCAAGAACTGCCGATTTTTGAAAAAAAAAAAATATTTTTTGGGACTTATAAATTTTTGAAAAACTCCGGCAAAAACTGCCAATTTTTAAAAAAAAAAAAAATACTTTTTGGGACTTATGAAATTTTGCAGAACTCCGGCGAGAACTGCCGATTTTTGAAAAAAAAAAAAATACTTTTTGGGACTTATGAAATTTTGCAGAACTCCGGCGAGAACTGCCGATTTTTGAAAAAAAAAAAAATACTTTTTGGGACTTATGAAATTTTGCAGAACTCCGGCGAGAACTGCCGATTTTTGAAAAAAAAAAAAATACTTTTTGGGACTTATGAAATTTTGCAGAACTCCGGCAAAACTGCCGATTTAAAAAAAAAAAAATACTTTTTGGGACTTATGAAATTTTGTAGAACTCCGGCGAGAACTGCCGATTTTTGAAAAAAAAAAAATACTTTTTGGGACTTATGAAATTTTGCAGAATTCCGGCGAGAACTGCCGATATTTTAAAAAAAATACTTCTTGGGAATTATGAAATTTTGCAGACCTCCGGCGAGAAAACTGCTGATTTTTGAAAAAAAAAAATACTTTTTGGGACTTATGGAATTTTGCAGTAACTCCGGCGAGAACTGCCGATTTTTGAAAAAAAAAATACTTTTTGGGACTTTATGAAATTTTGCAGAACTCCGGGAAGGAACTGCCGATTTTTGAAAAAAAAAATACTTTTTGGGACTTATGAAATTTTGCAGAACTCCGGCGAGAACTGCCGATTTTTGAAAAAAAATAAAAAAAAAATAAAAATAAAAAAAAATACTTATTGGGATTTATGAAATTTTGCAGAACTCCGGCGAGAACTGCCGATTTTTGAAAAAAAAATACTTTTTGGGACTTATGAAATTTTGCAGAACTCCGGCGAGAACTGCCGATTTTTGAAAAAAAAAAAATACTTTTTGGGACTTATGAAATTTTGCAGAACTCCGGCGAGAACTGCCGATTTAAAAAAAAAAAAAAATACTTTTTGGGACTTATGAAATTTTGCAGAACTCCGGCAAAAATTGCCGATTTTTGAAAAAAAAAAAATACTTTTTGGGACTTATGAAATTTTGCAGAACTCCGGCGAGAACTGCCGATTTTTGAAAAAAACAAAAAAAAATACTTTTTGGGACTTATGAAATTTTGCAGAACTCCGGCGAGAACTGCCGATTTTTGAAAAAAAAAAATACTTTTTGGGACTTATGAAATTTTGCAGAACTCCGGCGAGAACTGCCGATTTTTGAAAAAAAAAAAAAATATTTTTTGGGACTTATGAAATTTTGCAGAACTCCGGCGAGAACTGCCGATTTTTGAAAAAAAAAATACTTTTTGGGACTTATGAAATTTTGCAGAACTCCGGCGAGAACTGCCGATTTTTGAAAAAAAAAAAATACTTTTTGGGACTTATAAAATTTTGCAGAACTCCGGCGAGAACTGCCGATTTTTGAAAAAAAAAAATACTTTTTGGGACTTATGAAATTTTGCAGAACTCCGGCGAGAACTGCCGATTTTTGAAAAAAAAAAAAAAAAAACTTTTTGGAACTTATGAAATTTTGCAGAACTTCGGCGAAAACTGCCGATTAAAAAAAAAAAAAAATACTTTTTGGGATTTATGAAATTTTGCAGAACTCCGGCGAAAACTGCCAATTTTTGAAAAAAAAAAAAATACTATTTGGGACTTATGAAATTTTGCAGAACTCCAGCGAGAACTGCCGATTTAAAAAAAAAAAAAAAAAAAAAAATATTTTTTGGGATTATGAAATTTTGCAGAATTCCGGCGAGAACTGCCGATTTAAAAAAAAAAAAAAATACTTTTTGGGACTTATGAAATTTTGCAGAACTCCGGCGAGAACTGCCGATTTTTGAAAAAAAAAAAAAAAAAAAAACTTTTTGGGACTTATGAAATTTGGAGAACTCCGGCGAGAACTGCCGATTTAAAAAAAAAAAAAAATACTTTTTGGGACTTATAAAATTTTGCAGAACTTCGGCAAGAACTGCCAATTTTTGAAAAAAAAAAAAATAAAAAAAAATTCTTTTTTGGGACTTATAAAATTTTGCAGAACTCTGGCGAGAACTGCCGATTTTTGAAAAAAAAAAAAATATTTTTGGGGATTTATAAAATTTTGAAGAACTCCGGCAAAAACTGCCAATTTTTGAAAAAAAAAATCATTTTTGGGACTTATAAAATTTTGCAGAACTCCGGCGAAAATTGCCGATTTTTGAAAAAAAAAAAATTTTTGGGACTTAAGAAATTTTGCAGAACTCCGGCCAAAAACTGCCGATTTTTGAAAAAAAAAATACTTTTTGGGATTTATGAAATTTTGGCAGAACTCCGGCGAAAAACTGCCGATTTTGAAAAAAAAAATATATATATATATATATACTTTTTGGGACTTATGAAATTTTGCAGAACTCCGGCAAAAACTGCCGATTTTTGAAAAAAAAATACTTTTTGGGACTTATGAAATTTTGCAGAACTCCGGCGAGAACTGCCGATTTTTGAAAAAAAAAATACTTTTTGGGACTTATGAAATTTTGCAGAACTCCGGCGAGAACTGCCGATTTTTGAAAAAAAAAAAAAATACTTTTTGGAATTTATGAAATTTTGCAGAACTCCGGCGAGAACTGCCAATTTTTGAAAAAAAAAAAATATATATATATAGTACTTTTTGGGACTTATGAATTTAGCAGAACTCGCAAAAACTGCCGATTTTTGAAAAAAAAAAAAAATATTTGGGACTTATGAAATTTTGCAGAATTCCGGCGAGAACTACCGATTTTTGAAAAAAAAAATATTTTTGGGACTTATGAAATTTTTGCAGAACTCCGGCGAGAAACTGCCGATTTTTTGAAAAAAAAAAAAATACTTTTGGTACTTATGAAATTTTGGCGAGAACTCCCGGCGAGAACTTCCGAGTTTTTGAAAAAAAAAAGTATTTTTTTGGGACTTATAAAATTTTGGAGAACTCCGGCGAGAACTGCCCGATTTTGAAAAAAAAAAAAAATACTTTTTGGGACTTATAAAATTTTGCAGAACTCCTGGCGAAACTATCGATTGTTGAAAAAATAAATATATTTTTTGGGACTTATGAAATTTTGCAGAACTCCGGCGAGAACTGCCGATTTTTGAAAAAAAAAATACTTTTTGGGACTTATGAAATTTTGCAGAACTCCGGCGAGAACTGCCGATTTTTGAAAAAAAAAATATTTTTTGGGACTTATGAAATTTTGCAGAACTCCGGCGAGAACTGCCGATTTTTGAAAAAAAAAATACTTTTTGGGACTTATGCAATTTTGCAGAACTCCGGCGAGAACTGCCGATTTTTGAAAAAAATAAAAAAAATAAAATAAAAAGAAAAAAAAATACTTTTTGGGACTTATGAAATTTTGCAGAACTCCGGCGAGAACTGCTGATTTTTGAAGAAAAAAAAAAATTTTTGGGACTTGTAAAATTTTGCAGAACTCCGGCGAGAACTGCCGATTTTTGAAAAAAAAAAAAAAATACTTTTTGGGACTTATAAAATTTTGCAGAACTTCGGCAAGAACTGCCGATTTTTGAAAAAAAAAAATACTTTTTGGGACTTATGAAATTTTGCAGAACTCCGGCGAGAACTGCCGATTTTTGAAAAAAATAAAAAAAAATAAAAATAAAAAAAAATACTTTTTGGGATTTATGAAATTTTGCAGAACTCCGGCGAGAACTGCCGATTTTTGAAAAAAAAATACTTTTTGGGACTTATAAAATTTGCAGAACTCCGGCGAGAACTGCCGATTTTTGAAAAAAAAATACTTTTTGGGACTTATGAAATTTTGCAGAACTCCGGCGAGAACTGCCGATTTAAAAAAAAAAAAATACTTTTTGGGACTTATGAAATTTTGCAGAACTCCGGCGAAAACTGCCGATTTTTGAAAAAAAAAAAAAATTTTTGGGACTTATAAAATTTTGGAGAACTACGGTGAGAACTTGCCGATTTTTGAAAAAAAAAAGTATTTTTGGGACTTATAAATTTTGGAGAACTCCGGCGAGAAGTGCCGATTTTGAAAAAAAAAAATACTTTTTGGGACTTATGAAATTTTGCAGAACTCCGGCGAGAACTGCCGATTTTTGAAAAAAAAAAAATATTTTTTGGGACTTATGAAATTTTGCAGAACTCCGGCGAGAACTGCCGATTTTTGAAAAAAAAAATACTTTTTGGGACTTATGAAATTTTGCAGAACTCCGGCGAGAACTGCCGATTTTTGAAAAAAAAAATATTTTTTGGGACTTATAAAATTTTGCAGAACTCCGGCGAGAACTGCCGATTTTTGAAAAAAAAAAATACTTTTTGGGACTTATGAAATTTTGCTGAACTCCGGCGAGAACTGCCGATTTTTGAAAAAAAAAAAAAAAAAAAACTTTTTGGAACTTATGAAATTTTGCAGAACTTCGGCGAAAACTGCCGATTAAAAAAAAAAAAAATACTTTTTGGGATTTATGAAATTTTGCAGAACTCCGGCGAAAACTGCCAATTTTTGAAAAAAAAAAATACTATTTGGGACTTATGAAATTTTGCAGAACTCCAGCGAGAACTGCCGATTTAAAAAAAAAAAAAAAAAAAAAAATATTTTTTGGGATTATGAAATTTTGCAGAATTTCGGCGAGAACTGCCGATTTAAAAAAAAAAAAAAAAAATACTTTTTGGGAATTATGAAATTTTGAAAAACTCCGGAAAAAACTGCCGATTTTTGAAAAAAAAAAAAAAAAAAAAAAAACTTTTAGGGACTTATGAAATTTGGAGAACTCCGGCGAGAACTGCCGATTTAAAAAAAAAAAAAAAAAAAATTTTTGGACTTATAAAAATTTTAAAAAGGCAGAACTGCCCATTTTTTTGAAAAAAAAAAAAAAAATTTAAAAAAAAAAAAACTTTTTGGGGTTAAAATTTTGAGAACTTGCAAAAAAAGCTGATTTTTGAAAAAAAAAAAAAATTTTTTTTGGGGCTTATAAAAAATTTTTTAGAACTCCGGCAAATGCCAATTTT
>NW_027509561.1:0-10416 GCF_048541705.1 Temnothorax americanus
ACCTACCAAATTTTTTTTTAATGCAATATTTCGTTTTTTTAAAAACACCCCGAAAGGACTTAAAAACTCAAAAAACTTTTTTCTTTATTTTCTTTTTACCCCTATTTCATATAAATTTCTTTAAACTTTTGGGTTTGAGAAGCCAATTTTTATACGCAACAAAGCTTCCCAAATGGGGAAGAAAAAAGTTTTCAACATAAAAATAAAAAACCCAAAATATATATTGGGGTTAAAATTTTTTTATTTTTAATTTTTAAAACGCTTCTACTAACTTCGAGCCCTTTTGGAATCTTAATGCAAAATACTGAAGGGAAAAAAATTTAAATTGCGTAACCCCTGGTCTGAAAATATTTAGGGCCCAAATATTTACACCTTTAAATTGCAAACCTTTTTTAAAAAAATTTTAACATCCTACATTGTTGTATGAAAAATTGGCACTAAGCCCCCATTTGCTTTTTCGATACTGGGTTTAGGCGCTTTAATTTCGAATCTTTTAAAATTTGGCTGTGTCATCGTTTTGGGTGATTATGATGTGAAAGATTATGTCCCCCGATTAAATCGATAAAAAAACCCTCTTCCTATTTCTATCCTCATGCGGAAATTAAAGGCATCAAAAATGTGATTTTTAGCCGGCTAAATTTTTAAAATTTGTTCCGGCATTATTGGCATTACCGGCTTTGGATTTTTGGGCCTCCCAAAAGGGAAAAGGCTGGGACAAGAGAATATTTTAAATTTTTAATAAAGGGGTTTACCACCGAAGCCCTTATCCCTTTTTTAGGGGGATACTCTCGAATAATTGTTTATTTTTCCAATAACCGAAATCATTAGAGGGAAATAAGGAGTTTTTAATAAAACCCCAAAGTGATATCCGCAATAGGGGTTGTTTTTGAAAACGGTGGGACTATACGGACTGACCAAAATGGCAGTAATGGCAACCCCTTTTTACAAATCATTTAAAAATAACACACCCTTTTATTTGTTACCAATTGCTTCTCCTAGATACATTCGGTACACTAATATTGTTGCTCATCTCGCTTGGTCTTTTTTTATCTTAAAACACTGTCTCTAAAAACCCCCTGCACAAAAACCGGGCTTTAGAAAAATTTTAATTATACCAATAACAAACTTATTCTTACAAAGCCCAGCTGTACTTAATTTGGGTTTTCGAAAATTTGGTTTTCATTAAAAATATGATCTTAAAATATTTTTTTCCCCCCGAGGGGTTTCCTCCCTTTGGCCAAACCCTCGGGGGGGTGTTCGGGGTTCGGGGGCGCGGGGGACAGGGGACCGCTCGGCGGAACCCCGGTTTTCTCGGGGCTGCGGGGGGCCGCCCGGGGGCCCGGGGGGGGGGGCCCTTAAAGGGCCCACGGGGATCACCCGCTCAGGGTGTACCCGGGCGCCCCCCCCCCAAAAAGGAACCCCCCCAACCCAAAGGGTTTGGGGAGCAACCGTGCTGAGGGCCTCTTGGCGCGGGGGGTTCTGCTCACAAACGGTGCCTCCCCCCCCGGGGGCACCCCCGGGGAAAAAACCCCTTCGGGGCCGCCAACCCCGGGAAATTCGGGGCTCTCCCCGGTGAGATCCGCGCAACCGCGGTACTCTTTGGAAAAAATTTCCAAATTTATTAAATTTAGAGTACGAGGGGTTTTTTCCGGGGGCGTCCCCCAAACCTTAGCGGGTGGCGAGCGACCAAAGGAAAATGAGGGGGCATTTTGGGGAAAGGGGCCAAATGGGGCCCAACCACATCGGTAAAAACCAAAAAAATTTTTGTGGACCCGGGCACTTTGCCCTAAAAAAAAACCGAACAAGGGGGGAGTTCGGCGCTAAAAACCCCGGCCCAAAACCGAACTCTGCTTTTTCACATCCGGGGAGACGGGGGACAAATTCCGCGGGGGGGGCCAAACTTCCCAGATGGGAACAGAGCACACCCAGTCCCACATTGCCCCGCTGGGCAAAAAGGGCCTAAATCACTCCAATCGAGGACTTTTCCCCAGATAACACCCGGGCCTGTGAGGGGGGCCTTTGTTCCCATGGAGTTCCCAAAACAAAGCTGAACGAACAAGGGGTTTTCCCTTCTCTTGAAGGAAAGGTAGGGAAAGGACCCTTTACATTGGGGGGGACAAAAAGCCCCCCCCCTTTTAAAGGGCACCTCAGAAGGGACTGTGCATTTTTTTTTAAACGCACCGTTGAAACCGAAGGGTGGCTTCGAAGCCTAATTTCGGAAATAGACCAAAGGGGGCCCCGCTGCGGGGCGATGGGGCCCTCGATGAGCGGCCTGGGCCATCAGTGGTGTGCATTAGGGGACCCTAAATGCCTGTCAAGGAAGCGATAAGCTATTTTACGAAAAAATGGGTCCCCAAAAGCCGCGGATTGGGGGTCCCCCGAGGGGTCCAAAAGTAGGGATCTACGACACCCACTTCGCTGCCCTTTTTGGGGGAGGGAGGTTGATGCTTTTAAAAGCGCTAAATTTTAAAACCCCCTTCTTCGGACTCAGCCAGGCACGTTGGGTTGCCGGGGGGGACCGCATGGGGGAGTTGGAAAAAAGGGGGGATAGACGGAGCCCTGCCAAATCGATGGAGGCTCTAATACCCCCTTCACTAAAATCAACTTCTTTCACGAAAAAGCGCCTCGGGGGTTCTGCCAGGTGCGCAGCTGTGATGCACACAAACTTTACCTCCCCAAAGAGCCGTGGCTCGTCAAAAAACACTTTAAGGGTTGGAGGTTTGGGGGTAAAATTTTTCAAACAGACAAAACAGAAAACCAAGAGCCGTATTTTGGCGAAAGGTCTGGATCCGGGCTATTTCCCCAATTCACGAAAGGCATTTTGTAGCTGTAAGGCTGAAACTTTATTTCAGACGTGGAGGGGCAGGACCTGATGTGGGGGCTTTTTCATGCCCACATTCGGGGGAACCCCCCCCCAAAAAAAACCTGATAGAGCTAAATAACTTATGCGAAAAAGGGGACTAAAGCTCCTCTTGGGCCCGTTTCGAAAAACCCCACCCTTTTTGGGGGGGACTCCGACTAAACCCAAAGGGGGGGGAGCCTACTTGCCCTTCATCAGAGCACTAAATTTCAAATCTTAAAAAGAAAGGGAAAAGAACCCCTTTTCCGGACCCAGAAGACAGGAAATGATAGACATTTCGTTGTCACGAGGGGGGTGGTGGGTCTGGTTTGGGTATTGGGGGGTCTCAAAAGAAATTCCGGGGCCACCACCGACCCATCCGCTTTGCCTTTTAACTTCAGAAAGAACTTTGGGGAAACCCCCGGAAAAAAAAACTGGGAGGGCTTTAGGGGGCCGACTTGGGCCGTCGGGAAAAAATCGCCGACCCAAAACCATACAAAAAGGGGGACCTGGGGAACCAGCAACTTTTTAAACGACGCCCATCGGGGGAAACCTTTTAACTAAAATTTCCCCCCGAGGCCAAAAAAATGCCTCGGGCCGGGCCTCATGGGGATGCAAAAAACTTCGAGGCTCAGGGGCCCCCGGGAAAAGGGGCCCTTTAATAGGGCTAAAAAAGTAAAAACGTTGGGAGCCTGGGGAAAACATGGTTCCCCGCGGATTACAAAAAAAACGATGTCCAAAGCCAAAGAAAGGGGGTGGAGGGTTACTTTCGGGGGATTTAAAAGTGCTTCCAGAACCCCCAGACTCCGGGAAGATCCCCTCAAAGAGAGTGACCCCCAGTGGGCTGTCTCAACTCCCTAAAGGGGGGAATTACAAAAAAACTGGGAGAACCTTTAAATCTCCAAGGGTTCACTTCCCGGGATTTCAAAAATCCTCTTCAGGGCCCCGGAGAAAAACGACCCCCTAGGGGCCCTTTTTTTACCCCGGGGCCTGGGGGTTTGGCCCGGCCCAAAGGATTTTATCCCCAAGCGGTGGATTTGGGGGTTTTGCCCTTTTAGCCCCTTTAAAGGGTCCGGGACCGGGCGCGTACTTTCCCCCTCTCCTACAGGAGGGGCTTTGAAGCTGGTAGGGCCCCTTTTACTAAAAACTTTTGGGGAAGCCTAGCTCTGAGACTGCCCCCCAAGCATGGAGAGGCCCCCTAGATTTGGGCTTCATACCAACCTGGCAGAAATGGACACATTAAAACCAAGGGTTTATACCCCTCCCCTTTACCTCTTTTTTATTAAAAACCCTTTTTGAGGCTAATTGATAGGGTTTTTCAAGGATGGACCATTACGGACCCCCTCTGCCTGCTCAGTAAGGGCCCACAGGGAGGGCGGGCTAGGAAACTGCCCTACACCACCTGATAGCAAAATTGAGAGCCGGGGGGCGAAAAGGGTACGCTAATTGGGAAACCCTTCCCTTTAAAATCTAGGGCGTTTGAAGCACCTTTGAAAAAGGCCATTAGGAACAATGATTGCACAGGGGTCCCGGAAACCCCTGTAAATGGGGAGGAATGCTGGCGGGGGGGAAACCCAAAAATCACGCCCAAAATAATATTAGTATCACTGGAACCAAGCAAGGGGTTCCCCCCGGGGGGGGTTTTGTCCCTCGGGTGTGGTGCCTATAGCCAAAGAATTTTTGGGGAAAAATACAAAAAGGGGTTCCCCTTTCCTGTTTTATGCGGATGACGTAACTATAGTGATCACAGGGTCCTTCTTTTAAAACCCTAAAAGGGGCCGCATGGAAATGCCCAAAGATCGTCCAAAAATGGGTGGGAAGGGGATTGATGGTTCAATCCATTTAAAAACAAAAATAATGGGCTTCCCCTAAAAATACAAAACCCAAAACCCCTTTTGGGCCCCTTACTCTGGGGGAAAGGTAATTTCCCCTTACAACCTCGTTTTTAAAAAACTTGGGGCACTTTTAAAACCCAAAATTTAACTGGAAATTACCCTTGCAGGCAGTAAAAAAATTTTAACCCTGCATGGGGGATGTGGGAAAAGCCATGGGGGTCTTGGGGCAAACAAAGCCCCCCATGCACATGGTTTTATATAAACGGTACTTTTTCCGGAAATACTTTTGCATCTGTGTCTGTTTGGGCCCCGAACGAGAAGTGGGAAACAAAGAAACCCTTTTGAAAAAAACCCACAAGGGAGCTACCTAAGGGGTGCATAGGGCTATGAGGGCTACCCCCAAAAGAGGCGCTAGAAAATTTCCTCTGTGTGCCCTCCACTGGCCCCGGCCCTGGTAAACTCACAAGGGAAACAGCATCCCGCTAAATTTTCAGGGAAATGGGAAATCAGGAATTTTGGGGCACACAGGCTTTGACCGTTCCAAAAACCCCCCTTTTTCTTCAAAACCCAAAATAGAATTCTTAAAAAAACCATTTGGTAAAAAAACTCCCCCAAAACGGGAATTTCCAACTAAAAGGGCTGGTCGGGCCTGAAGGGAAATCCCGGGAAACCCCAAAGTGGACCCATGGTTAACTGATGGGTCAGGCCTTAAAGATTCTTTGGGGCAGGGATTCTACGGGCCCAAAGGGAAAAACCCCAGGGAAGTATTCCTTTGGGGAAACCACTTTAACGTTTTTTCAGCTGAAAAACTGGCTATCCAAAGTGCACCGGAAAAACCCCGCTAAACAAAGATAAGGGAAAGAAATAAACATCTCTCGGTAGTAAAGCAGCCATACAACGCTGGCAAAAACAACCCACGAAAACAGCAAATTTTTTGGGATTGCATTTCTAAACATTAGAAGACTTGCGGATCTAACAAAGTCACTTTTGATGGGGTGCCTGGGCATCAGGAATACCCGTGAAAATTAACCGCCAAATGCCCGGCCCAAAAAAGGAAACAATGAAAACCCCCAATCGGCCAGGTGCGGGGAAAACCTTTTGGGAGAGGGAAAGAAAAACAAACAAAAAACCCCGAAAAGGGACATCTGGCCAGTGGGGGGAAAATTTTAAAAAACCCCCGCCAGGCCCCGGACTTTTATGAAAGAAAAACAACCAGGTAGGGCCCAAAAAACACTGGCGCTAAATAAACCGAAACTGAGAATGGCTTTTGGGCTGCTCACGGGCCCTCTGCCTTACTCAGAGCACACCTTTTTTTTAAACCGGGCTTGGGGGGAGCAAAGGCATTCCCCCTTTTCGGAACGAAGAAACAAGTACATATAATATCCAAACCCGGCATTTTATAGCAAAAGATACAAAACCTGGGGGGGTTAAATTTTTTTTAAACCCCCCCGGTTTGAAAACTAAAGGGGGACAATCTAAAACCGGTTAAAAAAAAGTTTTAAAACTGTTAACCGGAACCCACAAAAAAAACGAGGGGGAAAGGGACAGAGGGTCAGTTAGATCTAGTGGGCCCATAGGGCCCTTTGGGGGTACCTCCCACTTCTGTACTACTACTATAAAACACATACTTTTTTTCTTTCTTTTTAAATCCAAATTTGCCCCTTTTTTACATAAAACTTTCAATATAGTTTATATTCTAATCCTGCTGATAAAACTCAAGATTTTTTTTTAAAAATTTTATCGCCTTATTTTGTCCCAAATTAAAGTATAGAACATTTTTTTTCGCGGGCGAAACCCATTTCGTCTAATAAACGCCTAAACCATATTATTTTTCTTTCGTCTCAATATTCGCTTTCGTAATTCCGCCTCTGTAAGTGGACTTGCAACGCACTGTCGTTTCTTATTTTCTAGTTACGGCAATCCTGAGTCCTTTCACAAAATACCCCCCCCGTAAATTTCCCTCAACCTTTTCCCTCCCAAAAATTTTATCACTGAACCTTCAAGATCCTGGCTCGTCTAAATGTTTAAAAAAAATTAAAAAAAAAATCGCTCGGGTTTTTTTTAAAGGGTTTTTCACGATACGTTTTTTACCGCCCCGTGGCGCCTCGGGTTTACTTTTTTTAATTCCCCCAGAATTACATTAAATTTTTTCATCAGGTCTATTTAACAACTTTCAATACATTAAAATTTTTATAGCTTCGCAATTTTGGTATTTGAAGGAAGCCCCGCTGCAGAAATTGAAAAAATCCCACCCTGTATGAATTTGCCTAGATACCGGGTTTATCGATCATTTTAAAACGATAAAAATTTTTTTTATAACGGGTTTTACTCAAAACAAATAGAGCCCTTTTTATAATCTGAGTATTTTAATTACTTTTTTAAAAAAAAATTTTTGTCCCTCATTAAACGTTGCTTTAAAAATTTCCTTATATTTTTCGTGGTAAAATCGTTGGGTTTCACATGACCCCGCAAATTTAAACATTTTATCTATAGAACAAAAAAAAATTTTCCCTTTTTATTTTTTTATTCAACAAACCCGGAAACGGCCTCCCTCCCTCAAAACACAATCAAAAAAGAAAAACTTAAAAAATTTAGAAAACCCTCGCTTTTTTCTTTTTTTAAAACCTTAGTACAAAAACCCCTTTTAAAGGGTTTCAACCGTACTGTCAAAAAATTTTGGCTTCGCAAAAAATTTTTTCGTTTATAGTTCTATATAAAAACCGGGCCCTTTTTGTCAAATTTTCCGCAAATTTCAATTTTTTCGCGAACAACGGGACAACACGGTTTTTAAAATATTTAAAAACCCACTAGCGAACAACGGGACTAAAAGTCTCGAAATAATCATTCCCCCCTTTTTTTAAAAAAGGCCTTACTATAAACCAAACTTTTATTTGGGTTTTTCAATACGAAACCCGTTTTTTGTCGAAATAAACCCCCCCGTCTGAATAATTTTTTTATCCCTGGTTTTTCTTGTTAAACAAAAATTACTTTTTTCTCGCAACTATTCACTTTTTCTTTTAAAAGCAAATTTTCCCAAATTTTCCGCTCATCTAGTTCATTGCTTAAATGGTTTTGTATCTGGAAAATTGCACACATTCTAAAAACTAAAAAAAAAATATATACAGAATTTTTAGAATTTTCTATATTCTACTTTCTATAACATTTTAAAAAATTCCCATTCTTTTATTTAAAAAATCGAAATTGAAAAAATGCCCTGCAACTTTGCGAATCTAGCACGACACTCTTTCTTTAAATACCAAAGCACTAACCATAATTCAAAAACGATTCCCACCATTAACAATTTTTTTTTATCTGTGCTCCACGACATTTATAAAAAGTTCGCCAGATGGTTTTCTGCAGTTTAAAAAAATTATTTTGATAAGTTTTATGCTTAGAATTTGGTTTAAAAAAAAATTCCATTTATTAAATATTTTTAAAAAATTTTCCCTTTTAAAAGTTACATTCGGCACACAGTTACTTAGTGAAAATGTTCGGTTGATAATTTCTTTTAGTTGTTTTTGATAATTCTATGATTTTTGTTTCTTTTACAAAAAATTCCACCATTCCTAATCTTTAAAAAAATTTTTTTAAAAATTACTCCACATGACCGCGTAAAAAAATATTTTAAAAAAAGGGAAAAAAACGCCAAAACCCATAGTAGTGTTATTTTTAGTTTTTAAAACCCTTTTGTTTTACCCCCTGAAAAAAAAAAAAGTGGTTATTAACCTCCCAAAAACTTTAAACCCCATCTACTTTTTTTAAAAATGGTATATCCACAAAAAGGCGGATATCCGCCAAAATTACCTTTTTTAAAAAAAGGTAAAAAAAAACGCCCAATACACTTTAATGTATTGTTGTTACCTAAAAAAAAAAGAAAAAGGTATATTTTCCCCCGAAAAAACCCAAATAACAAGTGGTAGATTTTTATATCTCAAAAATCTCGAAAAATCGCATAGTACTTTATTTCCCAAAATTATAAACCCAAGTGATCCCTCACAAAAATTAGTTACCCCCCTTATCAAAAGAAGGGCGGCTTTAAGGGGTCTATACAATTACAAAAAAAAAATGATATCTCTTTAAATTAAAACGCCAATTACAAGAAAATTAATTGCCTCAAAAAATTTTTGGGAAACCCCTTTGAAAAAACTTTACATTGGGGTTAATTGAAAAGAATTATGATAAAAAATTTTAAAAATTTAAAAATTTTTTTTTTAAAATAACAAGGGGTCCAAAAAATATTTAAATACAAGTTTCATTATAATTTTTTTAAAGGGCACAAAAAAATTTCAAAAAGGTAACATTTCAAAATACAAATTTTTATTAGAATAATTTTTTCCAAAGAAAGGGGAAAACAAATTTTTTTAAAAATAAAGTTTTTTATAAGGTTTTTCAATAGAAAAAAAATTTAATTACAAAGAAAACAAAGGGAACATACCAAAAAAAAAATTTTATTAAAAACATAAATTTTTTTTGGGAAAAAAAAATTGGCGCGTTAACCTCGAAATTTTAAATAAATAAATAAATTTATTCCCAAAACTTAAATTTTAAACCGTTTTTTATCCCCTCCGCGGCCCTCACCCACCCAATTCATTCCTCCCACCCACGCGATAACATTTAATAAATTTCTTTTTCCCTCGGCATTTTTTCTCTGAATTATTTTATTTACTGTTGCCTTTTTTATTTAAAATTCAGGGTCCCAAAAGCGCCCCAATTTTTTTTCCCAAAAAAAATTTATGTATTTTAAAAAAAATTTTTATTTTTTACTGTTACCTTTTTAATTCCTTTTTTGATTAAAATTTTTTTTTAAAATTTTATTTAAAAAAAAATGTATAAACTTTTTTATTTAAAAAACAAATTTGGATTCCCCTCTTTAATTAAAATTTTTAATAAAATATTGGGATTTTTTTCCCGTTACCCTCTGAATTTTTTGTGACCCTTAAAAAATATCCTTTTAAAATTTTGGGATTTAAAAAACTTGTATTCCCTTGTTTTTAAAATTTTAAAAACAATTTTTTAAAACTTAAAAATTGGGGTTTTCATACATTCTTTTTTAATTTAAAACAAAGTAAAAATTTTTAAAAATAGTGCAACCCAAATTTTTTTTGAGGCAATTACATTTTCTCCCCTGTAAATTTGGCCCCCTAATTTAAGAGATATCATTTTTTTTTTGTAATTTTAATAGAAACACTTGGAAAAAGCGATCTTCTTTTTGAAAAATACCTAAATTTTGACTGTATCCTTGGTTAATAATTTTTCCGGGAAAAAAATACCCACGGGTTTTAAATTTTTTTGAATTTTTTGAGATATAAAAAATCTAACCCCTTGGGTTTCTTGGTTTTTTTTTGAGGGATAAAAAAAAACCACTTTTCTTGTTTTTTGGTAAAAACAAAACACTACTAAAAAACTTGGGAAATTGGGGCCTTTTTTTACCCTTTTTTTTTTAAAAAAGGGATTTGTGCGGGTAAACACGCCTTTTTGTAGATATTCGCTTTTTTTAAAACTATGTATTGGGGAAAACTTTGGGGGTAACTACTACCACTTTGTTTTTTTTGAGGTAAAAAACATAAAAGGGGAACAACTAATACATACCCCTACTAGCGTTACTTGGCGCTCTTTTTTACCTTTTTTTTAAAAATTTTTTGTACGGGTACAAACCTTTTTTTTAGTGTTTTCGCATCTTTAAACTTTTAAAAAATAATCTTTTTCTTATAAAGTATAAATCCAAAGGGATGAAACTAAAAA
>NW_027509562.1:0-10215 GCF_048541705.1 Temnothorax americanus
GCAATTTAAACGAAAATTTGGAAATTTATTATTTCGGCTTGACCTGGAAACCAAAAGTTTATGGAACCCCCTTCGGAAGGGGTTTCGATATGTGGGGTGGATCGGAATTATTTAATTTTTCTAAAACACAATAAATCTAGTCCGTATTTTACAGTCCTTCTTATTTCAAGATCGTTTTTTAAATAAGGTTTTTAAGATCCGGGTCTGTGATTTGGTCCCAAAATTTTCATCTTAAGACTGGACTTAAAAGCCTTAATATAAATAGATTATACAGTAATGAAAATGGGCTTAAAAAAATTTTAAAAAATTCTGACGGGAAATTCCCCGTGGTACGAGTTGGGCGCGCTTTAAAATTAACCCTTAAAAACGGTCGCAATTTCTCACGCTTTAAATTTTTTTTCCACCCAAGTTTTTGCAAATTTTTTTTGTCCCCCGTTCAAAACGCAACAGGCGACTTTTCCACCTTTTTTTTCCCGCGAAGTGACATTAAAAAGTCTCTCTAAGTGGGTGTTACGGAATCTCGTAAATGACAAATCGTTGCCCAACTTGTCTTTTACCGGATTTAAAACCCCAAAGCTGATGGAGCGGGGAACGATTTATTTTCTTTTGTTATTGTTTTAAAATTTCAAAAAAAGATTAAGACAAAGCTTTTTACCAACTCGTTTTCCCTTCCCGGCCCTCATGCGAAACCGGGAAGGCCTGACCTCGTATACGAGACTAATGATTTTTTTTTTGTCCCCCGTTTTGGGGTTTTTGTATCGTAATTACTGTAATCCCCTCGAAGATTTCTTAACCCCAAACTGCCCTTGGTGAAATTTTAAAAAGATAAAAACCCCGCAATTTTTAAACCCCTTTTTCTACGAGTCCCCATCTACGTCGCAGATGCAAACATAAATGCCCCTTTTAAAAACCCCAAAATTTAAAATCTGCCGATTTATTTTTAAAAACCCAAAAAGTTGAGATCATGATGAAAAAATTTTAATATCTTTTTTTTTCTCCGGGATAAAAAAAAAAAAAAGGGGGAATAAATTTTATTAAAAAATCAATAAAAAGAAATTAAACTGATAGATGGACCTTTCGTAGCAGAGGCTCACATTTTGAAAAGAACAATCTGAATGTTTTAAAAATAACAAATTTTTTCAAAGTATGACGTTTTCCTTTTTTAAAAGTCTGAATACCTCGCGCATCTTTCCCCCTTTAGAACAGTTTTAAAAGGCGGGATCGCTTTCCGCTAAGGGGGGGCTTTTATCTTTTTGGAAATCCCTTTTCTGAAAATACTAAGGAAAATTCCCCCATATTATCGACACCGAACTTTTTTATCCCCGGGGAAAATTTCAAAATTTTTTCTCGAGTTTTAACACGCATACGCCCAAAAAACCGTTGCCGTTTTGCAACAAAGATGGACGCCCCTCCGCGACAATTTGGGATTTGGGCCCCGAGTGTTTTTTCACCGCGACGCGCATAAATTTCCGAAACCTTCTCTTCCCCTTTTGGGTTTTAAGGTTTTTTTTAAAATTATTTTTATTGAAAAAAAAAAACTTTCCTCGCGCAAAAATTTTTCGAAAAGGACATTTTTACTCCCAAAACCCTTTTTTGAAATCGGGGTTTTAAAAAGTTTCGGAAAAAAGCTTATAAAACTTTCTGAAACGGGGAAAATTTTGCTACCTGGTTATTATATAGATATAAAAGGTTGGCCAATGTCCGTGCGGTTTTTTTTCTTATAATTTTACTTAAAAAAACCGCACGGTTTTTTTGGGGCCAACCCAATATTATCACTGGTATAATATCAGCGCCCTTTCTGTCAAATTCTGATTATTTTAAAAATACAATTCGATTTTTGAGTAACCACTCGGCCCGCGGAGTAACGTTCCCCCTCACAACTTTTTTTACACGTTTTAAAAAAAAACCCTCCGATATCTGGGTCACAGCTCACAGCGAGAAACCGAAAAGTTTTTTTTGGGTGCCCTTCCCACCCGGGGCCGGGGAAAACATTATTTTCTGTCGGAGGGCAAAACCGTTTTTCTCCTTAAAATGGGTTGCGCCCCGATCGACAAATACCTTTTCCCAAACCCAAATTCCTCCCCTCCCCTCTCTCCTCCCCTCTCTCCCCTCTCTCCCCTTCGCTTTTTCTCTCTCTCTCCCCCCCGTACCTCTGCCTTTTCCCTTTTCTTCGTTTTTTAAAAAATTGAGAAAAAAGATAAAAATTAAAAAAGGTAACCTTTCCAATTTTGCGTAATTCCCATTTCGCTCATTTTCTCGGGCCACCCAAGCCTGTTTTTACTATTTATTCCCCGAAAGATTACATCGGGGGCAACTCGACCTGCCTCGGGGTTTTCCCCGGGAGCAAACCGTTTCGCCAGGGGCCCCAAAAAGAATAAAAACCCCCGGCACCCGTGGGTCTAACAGGCGTTTCATCAAAATTACTGCAGGGCGCGCGCGTTTTAAACCGCTTTCTCCCGCTACTTCCACCAACGACCTGCGAGCGCCAATAAACCGAAAACCCATCCCAAATCGAGATCGCTTTGGGGAACCCAAAAAATAAAACTTTTTGGGAAATGTAAAATATAGAACACAAAAGAAACAAAAACTCTTCGATTGAGGGATTCGGGCGCGTTTATCAGAAAAAAAATCTCGTTTAAAAAATAAGGGTTTTAAATTAAAAAGTAAATATCCGATTAAAATTATAAAAACCAACTTCCTTCTATTCGTAATAAGACTCGCCGAAAAAAGCTTCCGCGTGATTTTTTTTCCCTTTTCCTCCCCCCGCGCATAAAATATAGAAACTTTTGGGTTTTTAAATAATAAAGACTTTTTACAAAACCCTTTAAAAATTCCTTTTTCACGCCTTTTAAAACGTGTTTTTTTACGTTTTTGGGAAACATGCGCAGAATGTTCTAGAAATTTTTTCATATCCATCTATAAATCTATTTTTTCGAAGAAATTCAAAACGGGTGCACTTTTTCTTTTGGAAAAAATAAAGTTAAAAAATTTTAAAAACCCAAAAAATAAAATTTTTTTGTCTTTTTCCCTTAAAACTTTTTTTTTGAAATTTAAACTGAATTTGTGTACTAGTTAAAAAGGGGGAAATTTTTTAAAAAAGGAACCATTAAAAAAATGTTTTTTTCTTTTGTAAATTTTTTGGGCCCAATTTTTTTTAAAAAAGGCATTAAAATTTTGCAATTTTTTTTGGAAAAAAAATTTTTTTTTTAATTTAAAAGTTTTTCCAATAAAAAATTTTGTTAAGCCAAGGACAAAAATTAATTTATTTTAAAAATTTTGAAAAAATATCCCCCCCGGGAAAACTAAAATTTTTTAAAAAATTTTTCTTTTTTAAAATGAATAATTTTTTGGGTGCAATAAAAAATTTTGGGTTTAAAAAGGGCAAAATTAAGGGGGCCTTTTTGGGGAACCCAGCAAATTATAAAGGAAAGAAAAAAATTTAAAAACAAAATAGGCCATTTTTATTTAAACTTAGAAATACACTTTTCCGTTTTTTTAAAAAACCCTGGTTTTCAAAAACTTTTTTCAACTTTTTCCCCCTTTAAAATTTGGTTTTTTTTCCCCGGATTTTTGAAAACTTTTAATTTAAAAAACCTTTTTAAAAAGAAAATAATGAACCAATTCCCTTCCCCGGGGGGAAAATTTTTAAAATTCTCTTACCAGAAATTTTTTCGGTTTAGGGTTCAAGGGGTTTTTTAAAAGATTTAGATTTAAAAACCCGAAATTTTTAAAAGGTATAAAAATTTGGCCCCCAAATTTCCCCGTCGCCCGGGCCCCGGTTTTGCCGGGGTTCTTTTTTCAAGGGAAAGCCTACTTTGAACCCCAAAACCTAACCCACAAAAAAAAGCGCCCAAAAACTCAAACCCGTTTGCCGTTTTATTTTATCCATTAAAAAAAAAAGGGCCCGGGGTTTTTCCTTTTTCCTTAAAAAGTTAATCCCACAATTTTTTCATACCCCTTCGTTTTTTAATCCCCCGTTTTTCCTACGGAGGACCCAAAATTTTTTTTGTTCGATTTTTTCCTTTATTTCTTTTTTGGCCCCCGGGTTTTTTTCCGCTTTAATTAAAGGCATTTTTTAATTATAAAATTTATAAAAAATTTGGAGCCGGTTTTAAAAACCTGAAAATTCCGTTTTTCAAAAAAACGGTGAAATTTAAATTTAGCCGATAAAATTTCGACCTTTCCGCGGAGCATTAAAGTTTTCGGTTTTTTTCGGAAAAAAAGGGGAAAAGGTTCTTTTACCCCAAACGGGTTTCCCCCGCGATTTAAAAGGTTAAGCCCCCCACAAAAACCGTTTTTAAGAATGTATTCAAAATTTTTCCAAACGGATCCCGGCCAAAGTTTTTTTGGTCTTTGTTTGGGAAGTCTTTTGCCCTTTGGGGTTCCTTCTTAACCGGCTGTTTAATTAACCTTTTAACCTTTTCCCCGCAAAGTTTAAAAGGAAACATATTTTTAAAATCTTAAACCATTTTAATGTTTTTTTTAACCTCAAAAACCATTTCCCTTAATTTCCTTTTGGGGGAAAAAAATTTTTTCCGCCTTTTTTTAAAAAACATTAAATCCGTATTTTAAAGTTTTTATTGGGTTCAAACCTTTTTAAATTTTTCCCCAAGAAAAGGTTTTTAAAAATTTTGTTTTTTTTCCGTTTTTAAAAGTTCATGGGAAAAGAAATTCCAAATACCTTCGAAAAGCACCAATTTTAATCAAGCCTTGAATTTTTTTAACTTTTCCCTTTTTTAAAATATAAAAATTTTCCCCTTTAAAAAAAATCTTTATTTTAAGTCCAAATTTTTAATTATAAAAAAAATTCTTTGGGAAAAGTTAAAAAAATTTTTACCCCCCCGAAAAATTTTTTCTTATCCCAACGGGAAAAAGGAAAAAGGGCTTTAAGGATATAATCGGGTAAAAACTTAGGATTATATCTTTTCTTTTTAAAATTTTCCCTTGAAATTTTTTCCCCTTTTGTTTTTTCCCCCCAAGGAAACGGGAATGCATTTTTTTTTTGCTTGGGCAAAAAAAGAAAATGCGAAACCGTTGGGGGGTCTCAAAAAATAAAGTCCACCCCCCCGACTTTTTTTAAATAAAATTTTAAAATAATTACAGGAAAAACCGGGAAAAAATTTTAATAGGCCACATCGAAGGGTCCTTTAAGAGCCCCGAGCGATTTTCGGCCGAAAATTTAAAAAACTTAAAGCCTTTCGGCCAAAACCAAATTTGGTAAACCTTTTTTATTTTTAATTGGGAATTTTTTAGATTTTGAATTTTTTAAAAACAAATAAATTTTAAAATTTTAAAAGTTTCCATACTTTAAACAAAAATAAAGATTGAAATGTGCTTTCAAAGTGATTTAGTTTTTCTTGGTTGGTTGGGATTTTTAATTTTTAAGGGGGCCAAGGGGGGGGTTTTGTTTTGGGAAAATTTTTTTGCAAAACGAAAAGCCCCAAACCACTTTAAACAACCCCCAACGGGAAAAAAAACAAAAACAAAAAATTTTTACCGGAAAAAACCCCCAAAAAAACGGCCCAAAGGGGGAAAAAAAGGGGAAAAAAAACCAAAGGGAGGGGGGTGTTGTGGAATTTTTAAACTTCAATCTTTCACGACTACCCCAAATTGTGCGTGACCAAACCAATCAGATGCAAAACCCGCCCCAACTTTCCAAATGCACACGGCACTCTTTAATCAATTTTACAACGTTTTTTTTAACTCTTTTTGGGTTTTGACCCTTTTTAACAAAATTCACGACAAACTACTACTCCTAATCCTCCCAACCCTTTTACTTTTTACGAAATTGTGACCGGGGGTTTTAATTCTTCCTTTAAGTAGCGCGGGCCCCAAGTCGCTCTTTCCTGGGGTTTTAAAGACTCTTTTTTTTTGTCCCGTAGGGGAAATCTTTAATCCTGTAATTATATAAAAATTTCAAAAAATTTAAACCTAATTGTCAGGATGGACATTTTTTTTGCAAACTTCCCCCCAATTTTTTTCCCGGGCTTCAATTGGGGCCAAAGCAAAATTAATTTTAAAGGCTTTCCCCCCTTTTTTCTATAGAAAGACAAAAAAAAATTTAAAGGGAAATTTAAAAACAAAAATTGGGATATCTCCAATTTTTAAATCCCTTTAGATTTCTAAAAAACGTCCCCTTCCCTTTCCGAAGGATCAGAAAAAATTTTTGGGGGTTTTTCTAAGTTTTTCAAAAAATTACCATAAAAACACATCTGGACAAATTTAATAAAATTTTTAGGGGCCCTCCTTTCCTATAAACGTAGGAAATGTCGGGGTAAAAAATTCAGCATCTAAAAGAATAATTGTCATCTCGAGGTTTTTTGGAATTTTTTTTTCCCTCGAAAAAAAGAAAAAAACTAAGAAATTTATAAAACCTATTTTGGGGAAAAGATGAAAAAGGGATCCAAACTAATACGAACTAATGAAATTAGTTTTTTAAGGGGGACTTTTTTTCAAAAGATAAAAAATGTCGAGGTAAAAAAATATTAGAAATTTAAACAAAAACAGCTATGTCTTTAAACTTTCCCAAAAAACCGGTATTTAAAAAACACCGGGCTAAAAAGGGAACAAGGCAAAAAAGCCTCACAAAGACGAGAAAAACTCTGGCGGGATCCGTTAAAGTTTTGAGGGTCATTCTTGTGAAACGGATTTTGTGCTTGTTTCCAATCGTCAGGGGCCCCGCCTCTTTTGATAAAAAAACCTCCGCATTTTTCCCTCAAATCCAAAAACTTAATGCTCGCGTAAGATCGAGATGATCGTCTAAAAAATCCACCCTAAATCATTTTCGCGTTCACCTCCCCCTTGTCTTTTTAAAAAGCCCCGCCATTTTAGTTATACTATATAATAGTTATAGAACAATAAAACCGGAAAAGAACATCGCGAGAACGATCAATAAAAAGGGAACGTCGAAACACTTTTTCCTCCTTTTTTTTTTACCCCGGGGATTTTTCTTGACGAAGGTCCCTTTTCGTAAGGGGTATTTTACCTCAATGAATAAGGGTCCATCGGCTTCTTTTTTCTTTAATTTGGACTATATCGGGGGCGGGGGGGGGCAAAATTTTTTTGGATTGTTTTCTCCTTTTTCTCCTTCCTGCTGATTATGTTTCAAGTAGGCTTTTCCCCCCACGAACAAACCCTCTCACTTGCCCGTCGACATGGGGCCCAAAATTTTTTTACCTAAAAATTTAAAACACCCTTTAAAACTTAAATCATTAAAACCTTTTACATAACATTTTTAAAATTTTCCCTTTTTAAATTTTTAATAGATTTCCCAGGTTTAAACACTATTAGTTTCTATAAAAAAGTTTTTTAACGTTACAAATTTTTTCATAAACGTAAAAACCCTTAAAAAAACGTTGAACAAAAAAGTTTTTTTTAAACCAGATTAAAGAAACGTTGTTTTTTTCGTTTTTTAAAAGTTAATAAAAAAAGCTATTTGTTTTAAAATTTTTTCCCTTTTAAAAAATTTTAAAATTTTCTTTTCTACAAACTTTAATACCTTTTTTGAAAAAAATTTTTATTGCACAAAAATTTTTGCACTAATTATTTCACAAAAAAAAATCATTTTTTTTTCCCTGCCAATATGCACTTTTTTACTTAAAATTTAAATTTTTTTCCTACCGGTCTTAATCTATTTGGGCATCGGACAAATCTGAAAATTAGAAAACTTCCAAAGAATTGCAAAATAAACCCTTCTGCTGAACCCGGGGGCCCAAAAGTTTCCCTTTAAAAAACATTTATCGGGGTTTCCCCTTTTTAAGAAACCCTTTCCCGAAATAGTACACCCTCGTAATGCAAATTTAATTTTGAGTGAGACAAATATTTTGTTTTCCCCTTTTCCCTTTTTGCACGAATTGCACCATTCCTGAATTTTTTCGAAAAGAATAACGTCATAATGGGATATGCTAAAATTTTCCCAGAAAATTCTCCCATGTCTCAAAACGTCATAAACACTTCCAAAAAACGTGAAAAATAGGGGAAATTTTTAAAAGTCTTTAGCAAAAAAGTCTTTATTATTTAAAAAAAACGTTTTTTTAATTTTATGGGGAGAGGAGAAAAAACACGCGGAGCTTTTCTCTGCGAGATCTTTTTACGAAAAAAGCGACGTTTGTTATATAATTTTTTAAAACGTTAATTAAATTTAAATTTAAAACCCTTATTTTTATTTTAAAGAGATTTTATTTCTGATAAAAGCGCCTGACTCCGTCCCAAACGAAATTATTGTTTTCTGTTTCGGGGTTTTTATTTTTACTTCTCGAACAGTTTTTTTCCTTTTTTAAATTCCAACGCGATCTCGATCGCCGGGGGTTTTTTTCGGTTTTTTGGCCTCGCAGGTCGTTGGGGGAAATCAGCGGATGAAAATCGGATAAGACGCGCGCGCGTGCGAGTAAATTTTTGAAATCGCCGGTTAACGACGGGTTCCCGGGGTTCTTCTTCTTCCGGGACCCCTTTGGCCCGTTGTCTCCGGAGAAACCCTGATGGGGGTAGAGTTGCACCGGGGGGGGGTTTTCTTTTTCCCTTTAAATTTTGTAAAAACCCGGCTTCCCTGTGGCCCCGGGAAAAAAGAGCGCAATGTAATTAAACCCAAAATTTTTGATGGTTCCCCTTTTTATCTTATTCTTTTAAAACCTCAATTTTTTTAAAAAACGAAAAGAGAAAAGGCCCGAGTGGGACGAGGGGAGGGGAAAAAAAGAAGAGAAGGGAAGAGAGGAGAGAGAGGAAAAGAGAATTTTTTGGGAAAAACGTAAAAATTTTCGATCCGACGCGCACGATGCAAGGAAAATCGGTTTTTTTCCTCCACAGAAAGGGGGGTTTTTTTTTTTTTTTTTCCCCGTTCCGCGCGCCCATGCAAAGACCCCCAAAAATTTCTGGGGTTTTCGTCGCTGTTAGCTGTGACCGAGATAAACGATGGTTTTTTTTTTAAAACCCTGTAAAAAAAGTTTGGAGGCCCAAAGTTTTCCCGCGGGCCCCAGTGGGTTTCCAAGAAACGAATTCGTATTTTGTAACTAACGAAATTTGACAGAAAGACGCTGATATATACACAGTGATAATATTGGGTTGGCCCAAAAAGGGCCGTGCGGTTTTTTTAATTTAAAATTTTTAAGTAAAAAAAAACCCCACGGACTATTGGGCCCAAACCATTTATCATATAATAACCTGGTCCCCATATCACTTTTTAAAAAATGTTTTTTTTAACGTTTTTTTCCCAAAAGTTTTAAAAAACCCCCATTTCTAGAAAAAGTTTTTTTCCCTGAGTAAAAAAGTTTCCCTTCGAAAAAAGTTCCCCCGCGAATTTAAAGTTTTTTTTTTCAATAAAAAAACCTTTAAAAAAATTAAAAAAAAAAAGAAAAAAGGGGCGGATAATTTTTATGCGCGGCCCCGGTGGGATAAAACACTCGCGGGAAATCCGTAATTGTCGCGGAGAAACGTCCAAACTTTTTGCAAAGGGAAGGTTTTTTTGGCGTGGTTAAACTCAGGGAAAAATTTTTGGGAATTTCCCCGGGATAAAAGTCGGTGCTCGATAAAAGGGGACTTTCCTTTGTATTTCCTCAGAGAAACTTCCCAAAACGTAAACGCACTTAGCGGGGAAGCGTGCGCCTCTAAACTGTCTTTTACGACGACCGAAAACGCGGGTATTCAGACTTTTAGAAAACAAAAACGTCATTAAATTTGTAAAAAAATTGTTTTTTATAAAACCCTTCAGAAATTTATTCTTTTCGAATCTGTGAGCCTCGCGTCAAAATTCCATCTATAGTTTTTTTTCAAATTTTTTGTTTTTTTAATATAAATTATTGCCCCTTTTTAAATTTTTTTTTAAAACCGGAGAAAGAAAAATTGAATTTTTTTTATCATAGATCTCAACGTTTTGGTTTATAACAATCGGGAGAGTTTAAATTTCGGGGTTTAAAAGGCATTTAATATCTGCATCGCCGGGGTGATGCGAACCCCGTAGATAAAGGGGTTTTAAAATTTCGGGGGGCCGGGTTTTGCTTTTTTAAAATTTCACCAACCAGTCTGATTTTAACAAATTTTTTCGAGAGATTACAGTACATTACATACACAAAAATACAGTGGACAAAGAAAAAATCCTTAGTCTCGTAAAACCCAGGGGCAGGCCCCTTCCGGCCCTTTGCATTATGCCAGGAAAGGGAAAAGAGTTAGGGAACCGCTTTTGTCTTAAACTTTTTTTTTGCAATAAACATATAAAGAAAAAAT
>NW_027509563.1:0-10124 GCF_048541705.1 Temnothorax americanus
GTCCCTTCCTATATCCCTAGTTCCTTAGTCCGTAGTCCTAGTAGCACTAGTGTCCCTATATCCTAGTAGTCTAGTCCCTATAGCCTATAGTCCCTAGTATCCCAGTAGTCCTTCACTAGTAGTCCAGTATATTCCAGCCCTAGTCGTCCATATCCCTTACCTAAGTCCCTAGTCCTAGTATCCCCTATAGTCCTTAGTCACTATCCCTAGCCTATAGTCCTAGTTCCAATCATATCCCTATTCCAGTATCCTAGTCCAGAGTCCCTAGTAGTCAGTATCATAGTCCAGTAGTCCATATCACTATTCCTAGTGTCCCTAGTAGTCCTAGTATCCTTATCCCTAAAGTCCCTAGAGTCCCTGTGTCCTAGTATCCCTAGTTTTCCTAGTAGTCCTAGTAGTCCTAGTATCCTAGTAGTCCTATCCTATCCTATGCCCTATATCCCCTAGTTTCCCGTATATCCTATAGTCCCTATGTCCTATACACTAGTAGTCCAGTACCCTATAGTCCTAGTAGTACTAGTGTCCTAGTAGTCATAGTGTCCTGTTCCCTATTCCTATTCCCTATATCCTAGTTCCTATAGTCCTTATAGCCTAGATCCTATTCCCTATAGTCATTCCACTAGAGTCCTATTTCCTGTGTCACAGTAATCCTAGTTCCTAGTTCGTCCTATAGTCCTTTCACTAGTTCCTATAGTCCTTAGTCCATATCCTATTCCTTATTGTATCCTAGTAGTCCTAGTAGCCTATAGTCCCTAGTTCACTATTCCTATCCCTATATCCCATATCCTAGAGTCACTAATCCTATAATCACTTAGTCCTAGTTCCCTAATATTCCAGTAGTCCATAGTTGTCCTGTAGTCCATTCAGTTCCATTCCTATAGTCACTAGTATCCCTTAGTCCTTGTCACTAGTGCTGTATCCCTAGTATCACTAGTATCCTAGTAGTCCTAGTTCCCTATGCTAGTTCCCTTATCCTAGTCAGGTCCCTATAGTACTAGTATCCTATAGTCTCTATTAGTCCAAGTGTCTATAGTCCCGTAGTCCTATAGTCCCTAGTATCACTAGTATCCCTAGTATCCTAGTGTCCTAGTAGTCCTATAGTCCTAGTAGTTCCCTTAGTCCAGTAGTCCTAGTATCCCTAGTATCTATAGTCCCATATAGTCACTAGTATGTCCCTAGTAAGTCCTAGTAGTCCCTAGTAGTCGACTAGTAGGCCCTAGTAGTCCCTAGTAGTCCCCTAGTAGTCACTAGTAGTCCTACGTAGTCCTAGTAGTCACTAGTAGTCACTAGTAGTCCCTAGTAGTCCTAGTAGTCACTAGCTAGTCTATAGTCCCTAGTTAGTCCTAGTAGTCCCTAGTAGTCACTATTATCACTAGTAGTCACCTAGTAGTCGACATGTAGTCACTAGTATTCCCTAGTAGTCACTAGTAGTCACTAGTAGTCCCTAGTAGTCCCTAGTAGTCCCTAGTAGTCACTAGTAGTCCCTAGTAGTCCCTAGTAGTCACTAGTAGTCCCTAGTAGTCACTAGTAGTCCCTAGTAGTCCCTAGTAGTCCCTAGTAGTCACTAGTAGTCCCTAGTAGTCACTAGTAGTCCCTAGTAGTCCCTAGTAGTCACTAGTAGTCCCTAGTAGTCCCTAGTAGTCACTAGTAGTCACTAGTAGTCCCTAGTAGTCACTAGTAGTCCCTAGTAGTCCCTAGTAGTCCCTAGTAGTCACTAGTAGTCACTAGTAGTCCCTAGTAGTCCCTAGTAGTCACTAGTAGTCCCTAGTAGTCCCTAGTAGTCACTAGTAGTCACTAGTAGTCCCTAGTAGTCCCTAGTAGTCACTAGTAGTCACTAGTAGTCCCTAGTAGTCACTAGTAGTCCCTAGTAGTCCCTAGTAGTCACTAGTAGTCCCTAGTAGTCCCTAGTAGTCACTAGTAGTCACTAGTAGTCCCTAGTAGTCACTAGTAGTCACTAGTAGTCACTAGTAGTCCCTAGTAGTCACTAGTAGTCACTAGTAGTCCCTAGTAGTCCCTAGTAGTCCCTAGTAGTCACTAGTAGTCCCTAGTAGTCCCTAGTAGTCCCTAGTAGTCCCTAGTAGTCACTAGTAGTCCCTAGTAGTCCCTAGTAGTCACTAGTAGTCACTAGTAGTCACTAGTAGTCACTAGTAGTCCCTAGTAGTCCCTAGTAGTCACTAGTAGTCCCTAGTAGTCCCTAGTAGTCCCTAGTAGTCACTAGTAGTCACTAGTAGTCACTAGTAGTCCCTAGTAGTCACTAGTAGTCCCTAGTAGTCCCTAGTAGTCACTAGTAGTCCCTAGTAGTCCCTAGTAGTCACTAGTAGTCACTAGTAGTCACTAGTAGTCACTAGTAGTCACTAGTAGTCACTAGTAGTCCCTAGTAGTCCCTAGTAGTCACTAGTAGTCACTAGTAGTCCCTAGTAGTCCCTAGTAGTCACTAGTAGTCACTAGTAGTCCCTAGTAGTCCCTAGTAGTCCCTAGTAGTCACTAGTAGTCCCTAGTAGTCCCTAGTAGTCACTAGTAGTCCCTAGTAGTCCCTAGTAGTCACTAGTAGTCACTAGTAGTCCCTAGTAGTCACTAGTAGTCACTAGTAGTCACTAGTAGTCACTAGTAGTCACTAGTAGTCACTAGTAGTCCCTAGTAGTCACTAGTAGTCACTAGTAGTCCCTAGTAGTCACTAGTAGTCACTAGTAGTCCCTAGTAGTCCCTAGTAGTCACTAGTAGTCACTAGTAGTCCCTAGTAGTCACTAGTAGTCCCTAGTAGTCCCTAGTAGTCACTAGTAGTCCCTAGTAGTCACTAGTAGTCACTAGTAGTCCCTAGTAGTCCCTAGTAGTCACTAGTAGTCCCTAGTAGTCACTAGTAGTCCCTAGTAGTCACTAGTAGTCACTAGTAGTCACTAGTAGTCACTAGTAGTCACTAGTAGTCCCTAGTAGTCCCTAGTAGTCACTAGTAGTCACTAGTAGTCACTAGTAGTCACTAGTAGTCACTAGTAGTCACTAGTAGTCACTAGTAGTCACTAGTAGTCACTAGTAGTCCCTAGTAGTCACTAGTAGTCACTAGTAGTCCCTAGTAGTCACTAGTAGTCACTAGTAGTCACTAGTAGTCCCTAGTAGTCACTAGTAGTCACTAGTAGTCACTAGTAGTCCCTAGTAGTCACTAGTAGTCACTAGTAGTCACTAGTAGTCACGAGTAGTCACTAGTAGTAGTCCCTAGTATCCTAGTAGTCCACTAGTAGTCCCTAGTAGTCACTAGTAGTCACTAGTAGTCACTAGTAGTCCTAGTAGTCACAGTAGTCCCTAGTAGTCCTAGTAGTCACTAGTAGTCCCTAGTAGTCACTAGTAGTCACTAGTAGTCACTAGTAGTCCCTAGTAGTCCCTAGTAGTCCCTAGTAGTCCCTAGTAGTCACTAGTAGTCACTAGTAGTCCCTAGTAGTCCCTAGTAGTCACTAGTAGTCACTAGTAGTCCCTAGTAGTCACTAGTAGTCCCTAGTAGTCCCTAGTAGTCCCTAGTAGTCACTAGTAGTCCCTAGTAGTCACTAGTAGTCCCTAGTAGTCCCTAGTAGTCACTAGTAGTCCCTAGTAGTCCCTAGTAGTCACTAGTAGTCACTAGTAGTCCCTAGTAGTCACTAGTAGTCCCTAGTAGTCACTAGTAGTCCCTAGTACATACTATACTAGTATCCCTAGTTCACTAGTAGTCCTAGTATCCTAGTTCCCTATATCCTAGTATCCCTATACCTAGTCCCATATCCCTATGTCCAGTAGTCCCTAGTAGTCCCTAGTGTATATAGTCCATTAGTCCCTCAGTAGTCCTGTATCCATAGTCCCTAGTATATCTATCCTAGTCCTAGTAGTCCTAGTAGTCCCTAGTACTAGTAGTCCTATAGTCCCATAGTCCTAGTAGTCCCTAGTGTCCTATAGTCCCTAGTTCCCTAGTAGTCCTATAGTCCCTAGTCCCTAGTAGTCCCTATGTCCCTAGTCTAGTCCCTAGTAGTCCTGTCCTAGTAGTCCCATATCCCTAGTCCCTAGTATCCCTAGTAGTCCTAGTCCACTAGTAGTCCTAGTATCCCTAGTTCCAGTAGTCCCTAGTAGTCACTTAGCTATTCTAGTCCCTAGTAGTTAGTATCCTAGTAGTCCTAGTAGTCATAGTAATCCCTAGTAGTCCCTAGTAGTCACTAGAAGTCACTAGTAGTCCCTAGTAGTCACTATATCACTAGTAGTCCCTAGTAGTCCTAGTAGTCCTAGTAGTCCTAGTAGTCACTAGTAGTCCCTAGTAGTCCCTAGTATCACTAGTATCCCTAGTAGTCCTAGTAGTCACTAGTAGTCCCTAGTAGGCCCTAGTAGTCACTAGTAGTCCTAGTAGTCCCTAGTAGTCCCTAGTCACTGTTGTGCACTAGTAGTCCCTAGTAGTCCCTAGTAGTCACTAGTAGTCCCTAGTAGTCCCATATCCCTAGTAGTCACTAGTAGTCCCTAGTAGTCCCTAGTTAGTCACTAGTAGTCCCTAGTAGTCACTAGTATCACTAGTAGTCAGTGTCACTAGTATCCACTAGTATTCACTAGTAGTCACTATAGTCCCTAGTATCACTAGTAGTCCCTAGTAGTCCTAGTAGTCCTAGTAGTCACTAGTAGTCCACTAGTAGTCCCTAGTAGTCCCCTAGTAGTCACTAGTAGTCACTAGTAGTCACTAGTAGTCACTAGTAGGTCACTAGTAGTCAACGAGTAGGTACTAGTAGGTCACGAGTAGTCACTAGTAGTCCCTAGTAGTCACTAGTAGGTCACTATAGTCACTAGTAGTCACTAGTATCACTAGTAGTCAACTAGTAGTCACTAGTAGTCACTAGTAGTTCACTAGTAGTGTCACTAATAGTCACTAGTAGTCACTAGTAGTTCACTAAGTAGTCACTAGTAGTCACTAGTGTCACTATTAGTCACTAGTAGTCACTACTAGTCAACTAGTAGTCCACTAGTTAGTCACTAGTAGTCACTAGTAGTCACTAGTAGTCACTAGTAGTCACTAGTAGTCACTAGTAGTCACTAGTAGTCACTAGTAGTCACTAGTAGTCACTAGTAGTCACTAGTAGTCACTACTAGTGACTATACGTGACTACTAGTGACTACTAGTGACTACTAGTGACTATACGTGACTATACGTGACTACTAGTGACTACTAGTGACTACTAGTGACTACTAGTGACTACTAGTGACTACTAGTGACTACTAGTGACTACTAGTGACTACTAGTGACTACTAGTGACTACTAGTGACTACTAGTGACTACTAGTGACTACTAGTGACTACTAGTGACTACTAGTGACTACTAGTGACTACTAGTGACTACTAGTGACTACTAGTGACTACTAGTGACTACTAGTGACTACTAGTGACTACTAGTGACTACTAGTGACTACTAGTGACTACTAGTGACTACTAGTGACTACTAGTGACTACTAGTGACTACTAGTGACTACTAGTGACTACTAGTGACTACTAGTGACTACTAGTGACTACTAGTGACTACTAGTGACTACTAGTGACTACTAGTGACTACTAGTGACTACTAGTGACTACTAGTGACTACTAGTGACTACTAGTGACTACTAGTGACTACTAGTGACTACTAGTGACTACTAGTGACTACTAGTGACTACTAGTGACTACTAGTGACTACTAGTGACTACTAGTGACTACTAGTGACTACTAGTGACTACTAGTGACTACTAGTGACTACTAGTGACTACTAGTGACTACTAGTGACTACTAGTGACTACTAGTGACTACTAGTGACTACTAGTGACTACTAGTGACTACTAGTGACTACTAGTGACTACTAGTGACTACTAGTGACTACTAGTGACTACTAGTGACTACTAGTGACTACTAGTGACTACTAGTGACTACTAGTGACTACTAGTGACTACTAGTGACTACTAGTGACTACTAGTGACTACTAGTGACTACTAGTGACTACTAGTGACTACTAGTGACTACTAGTGACTACTAGTGACTACTAGTGACTACTAGTGACTACTAGTGACTACTAGTGACTACTAGTGACTACTAGTGACTACTAGTGACTACTAGTGACTACTAGTGACTACTAGTGACTACTAGTGACTACTAGTGACTACTAGTGACTACTAGTGACTACTAGTGACTACTAGTGACTACTAGTGACTACTAGTGACTACTAGTGACTACTAGTGACTACTAGTGACTACTAGTGACTACTAGTGACTACTAGTGACTACTAGTGACTACTAGTGACTACTAGTGACTACTAGTGACTACTAGTGACTACTAGTGACTACTAGTGACTACTAGTGACTACTAGTGACTACTAGTGACTACTAGTGACTACTAGTGACTACTAGTGACTACTAGTGACTACTAGTGACTACTAGTGACTACTAGTGACTACTAGTGACTACTAGTGACTACTAGTGACTACTAGTGACTACTAGTGACTACTAGTGACTACTAGTGACTACTAGTGACTACTAGTGACTACTAGTGACTACTAGTGACTACTAGTGACTACTAGTGACTACTAGTGACTACTAGTGACTACTAGTGACTACTAGTGACTACTAGTGACTACTAGTGACTACTAGTGACTACTAGTGACTACTAGTGACTACTAGTGACTACTAGTGACTACTAGTGACTACTAGTGACTACTAGTGACTACTAGTGACTACTAGTGACTACTAGTGACTACTAGTGACTACTAGTGACTACTAGTGTGACTACTAGTGACTACTAGTGACTACTAGTGACTACTAGTGACTACTAGTGACTACTAGTGACTACTAGTGACTACTAGTGACTACTAGTGACTACTAGTGACTACTAGTGACTACTAGTGACTACTAGGGACTACTAGTGACTACTAGTGACTACTAGTGACTACTAGTGACTACTAGTGACTACTAGTGACTACTAGTGACTACTAGTGACTACTAGTGACTACTAGTGACTACTAGGGACTACTAGTGACTACTAGTGACTACTAGTGACTACTAGTGACTACTAGTGACTACTAGTGACTACTAGTGACTACTAGTGACTACTAGTGACTACTAGTGACTACTAGTGACTACTAGTGACTACTAGTGACTACTAGTGACTACTAGGGACTACTAGTGACTACTAGTGACTACTAGGGACTACTAGGGACTACTAGGGACTACTAGTGACTACTAGTGACTACTAGGGACTACTAGTGACTACTAGTGACTACTAGGGACTACTAGGGACTACTAGTGACTACTAGGGACTACTAGTGACTACTAGTGACTACTAGGGACTACTAGTGACTACTAGTGACTACTAGGGACTACTAGTGACTACTAGTGACTACTAGGGACTACTAGTGACTACTAGTGACTACTAGGGACTACTAGTGACTACTAGGGACTACTAGTGACTACTAGTGACTACTAGGGACTACTAGTGACTACTAGTGACTACTAGGGACTACTAGTGACTACTAGTGACTACTAGGGACTACTAGTGACTACTAGTGACTACTAGGGACTACTAGTGACTACTAGTGACTACTAGGGACTACTAGTGACTACTAGTGACTACTAGGGACTACTAGTGACTACTAGTGACTACTAGGGACTACTAGGGACTACTAGTGACTACTAGGGACTACTAGGGACTACTAGTGACTACTAGGGACTACTAGGGACTACTAGTGACTACTAGTGACTACTAGGGACTACTAGGGACTACTAGGGACTACTAGTGACTACTAGGGACTACTAGGGACTACTAGGGACTACTAGTGACTACTAGGGACTACTAGTGACTACTAGTGACTACTAGGGACTACTAGGGACTACTAGTGACTACTAGGGACTACTAGGGACTACTAGTGACTACTAGGGACTACTAGTGACTACTAGGGACTACTAGGGACTACTAGTGACTACTAGTGACTACTAGGGACTACTAGTGACTACTAGTGACTACTAGGGACTACTAGTGACTACTAGGGACTACTAGTGACTACTAGTGACTACTAGGGACTACTAGTGACTACTAGTGACTACTAGGGACTACTAGTGACTACTAGTGACTACTAGGGACTACTAGGGACTACTAGTGACTACTAGGGACTACTAGGGACTACTAGTGACTACTAGGGACTACTAGGGACTACTAGTGACTACTAGTGACTACTAGGGACTACTAGTGACTACTAGTGACTACTAGTGACTACTAGGGACTACTAGTGACTACTAGTGACTACTAGGGACTACTAGGGACTACTAGTGACTACTAGTGACTACTAGGGACTACTAGTGACTACTAGTGACTACTAGTGACTACTAGGGACTACTAGTGACTACTAGTGACTACTAGGGACTACTAGTGACTACTAGTGACTACTAGTGACTACTAGTGACTACTAGGGACTACTAGTGACTACTAGTGACTACTAGTGACTACTAGGGACTACTAGTGACTACTAGTGACTACTAGGGACTACTAGTGACTACTAGTGACTACTAGTGACTACTAGGGACTACTAGTGACTACTAGTGACTACTAGGGACTACTAGGGACTACTAGTGACTACTAGTGACTACTAGGGACTACTAGTGACTACTAGTGACTACTAGGGACTACTAGTGACTACTAGTGACTACTAGGGACTACTAGGGACTACTAGTGACTACTAGTGACTACTAGGGACTACTAGGGACTACTAGGGACTACTAGTGACTACTAGGGACTACTAGTGACTACTAGTGACTACTAGGGACTACTAGGGACTACTAGTGACTACTAGTGACTACTAGGGACTACTAGTGACTACTAGGGACTACTAGTGACTACTAGGGACTACTAGGGACTACTAGTGACTACTAGTGACTACTAGGGACTACTAGTGACTACTAGTGACTACTAGGGACTACTAGGGACTACTAGTGACTACTAGTGACTACTAGTGACTACTAGGGACTACTAGTGACTACTAGTGACTACTAGGGACTACTAGTGACTACTAGTGACTACTAGGGACTACTAGGGACTACTAGTGACTACTAGTGACTACTAGGGACTACTAGTGACTACTAGGGACTACTAGTGACTACTAGTGACTACTAGGGACTACTAGTGACTACTAGTGACTACTAGGGACTACTAGTGACTACTAGTGACTACTAGTGACTACTAGTGACTACTAGGGACTACTAGTGACTACTAGTGACTACTAGGGACTACTAGGGACTACTAGTGACTACTAGTGACTACTAGGGACTACTAGTGACTACTAGTGACTACTAGGGACTACTAGGGACTACTAGTGACTACTAGTGACTACTAGGGACTACTAGTGACTACTAGTGACTACTAGGGACTACTAGGGACTACTAGTGACTACTAGTGACTACTAGTGACTACTAGGGACTACTAGTGACTACTAGTGACTACTAGGGACTACTAGGGACTACTAGTGACTACTAGTGACTACTAGGGACTACTAGGGACTACTAGTGACTACTAGTGACTACTAGGGACTACTAGTGACTACTAGTGACTACTAGGGACTACTAGGGACTACTAGTGACTACTAGTGACTACTAGGGACTACTAGTGACTACTAGTGACTACTAGTGACTACTAGGGACTACTAGTGACTACTAGTGACTACTAGTGACTACTAGGGACTACTAGGGACTACTAGTGACTACTAGGGACTACTAGGGACTACTAGTGACTACTAGTGACTACTAGGGACTACTAGGGACTACTAGTGACTACTAGTGACTACTAGGGACTACTAGTGACTACTAGTGACTACTAGGGACTACTAGGGACTACTAGTGACTACTAGTGACTACTAGGGACTACTAGGGACTACTAGTGACTACTAGGGACTACTAGGGACTACTAGGGACTACTAGGGACTACTAGTGACTACTAGGGACTACTAGGGACTACTAGTGACTACTAGGGACTACTAGGGACTACTAGTGACTACTAGTGACTACTAGGGACTACTAGGGACTACTAGTGACTACTAGGGACTACTAGGGACTACTAGTGACTACTAGGGACTACTAGTGACTACTAGGGACTACTAGGGACTACTAGTGACTACTAGAGAGTAC
>NW_027509564.1:0-10120 GCF_048541705.1 Temnothorax americanus
TTGAAACGAATTATTACAAGCGGCTCATATCAGAAATGATACATATAAAAGAGCAAAAAAATGGCATTAATTCTAATAAGGATACAGAATTGCTTGATGGTTCCTATTTTATAGTATTTAAAGTGAGCTTGGTAACAACTTATAGGGTTTTATTTATTATTGGATTGACATCCCTCGTTATTAGTCGGTTTGTTGTTGTCATGCGATAATGCTAAGTCACACATGAGATTCGATATAATACGGTTCTCGATACAGCTTAATTCCACAATTATCCTCAGTACGTATATACTTAATAAATTTATACATTTTTTGGTATAAGGAACTCGTGAAACATATTCTGATTCCATAGTTATTAAAATTTACAATTCAGACGCTTTGATTTTTAATTATTGACTCTTATGGCGACGTGCAGATTTCGCTAACTGACTTGGTTCATTTCCATTGTCGACTGAGGAATAAATCATGGATTTTCGATTTGGATGGTCTAACAAGGTTTTAAAATTGCGTCGATACCACTTTACTGATGTGTTAACAATTTTTGTTCCGCGTCTACTCATTGTATAATTGAACATAGAACAGCGTTTATACAACAATTTTACCGTATTATTGGATGTAGAATTTAGGTTCTTTGAGTATTATTGGTGTGATTTAAGATATTTGATTAATTGGCTGATGAAAGCACAGTGTGCAGAAACGTACCAACATTGTTAATATATTATTTTTGAATTATAATATTCGTTGTTGCTCGTTATTGGCCGTGTTATCCTTGATTCTTTTTATATACACACGAGCTTGTTATTTAGAATTTTAAAAAATTTTACCTTTTCGTATTTTTTATTATTTTAAACATTTTAATATAACAAAAGCATTATGTGAATAAAAGTACGGACAGTGATGATTAGCCTCTTAGATCCAAGAATTTTCATATTTTCTAAATATCAACGTTAAATATGAAAATATTATCCGTAAAACAAAACCATTTACAGTTCCGCATTTTACGTGACAAGCCATACTTGGACGGTGATATTAAAAATAATGTCACCCATCAACGGAAAGCAGGAGAGAATGGTTTAAGCTGAAATAAAATAAAATTGAGAAGTAGTACTTTTTTAATTCAACTGTACAGATTAAATTTAAAAGCGCGGAATTTTATTGACGGTTCAGTCGCACGTATAACGCATTATTTTCGATCGTTCGTGGATGGATTTATTTTCGCAGAAAGTAGAAGATTAAATTTGCTCCGCAAAAAACAGTGAATTTTCTCAAGCTTCCGGGTGCAGGATTTTTGAGTCTGAGTTTCGATCTTTCGGCTTTTTCAAAGGTCGGCATATATCACCCCTTTGCGCTCGGCCTCTTTTCCTCAAAAAATTGATGATTTTCGACATCTTTTCCTTTAAAAAATGGCCGGTTGGAAAAACTTTCCAGTGAAACGCGGCACGACCGGCACGCACAGGCAGCACGGACGGCCGAGCCGAGCCGAGTGGGCCCGGGGCCGGTCGGCGATCTCAGGGATGTTTTTGAACAAATACCCCACAACCCCGTTCGTTCGCCCTTTGTTCGTTTGTTTTTTCTTTGCTTTCCCTTCCCGGTGTCCTGGACGCCACTTTCACCGTAAAAAAGCGTGGGTTCCGTAGTCGACGGACTTGCATCGGAAAGCCTAAACACTGTTTAAAAAATCACCCCTCTGCTCGCATTAAAAATCGGGGCAGAAAATTTCTTTTCGCGGAAAAAAACTGATTAGCCGCTGCTTTTCGGTATAAAAAATATAAAAAAATAACTATTCCTCTGCAACCTTTTAAATCTCTTTTTCCCTACATTATGAAGCTATATGGGGTTTTCTCCCGGCGGAACCCAAATAAAGAAATTGACGTCTTTTGCTTTTTCTGATAAAACAGATTTTACAAAATTATTTTAAAAAAAATCATTTTTTTTAATATAAAAAAAACCGCTTTTAAAGTAGGGTTGATGAAATTGTGGCGAGCTTAACACTTTGAAAATTTTGGGTGGTTCACAGTAAGATCGGCATTTTTCGCGAGCCGAATTACGGAGTCTTTACGGGGGAAGGTTTTTTCATTCAATTTCAATCCTTCCCAAAAAGAAGAGAGAAAAGAGAGGGGAAAAAGAGAAGAAAGAACGGCCCAAAAGGATAATGCGGCCGGCTGCCGTTTATACTCCCCTCGGGGTCGCCGGTGGCGCAAATGGGGTCACCCTCGTTCCCCTTTGGGAGCTCGTACGTCATAATAAAAAAAATTTTTCGTGCGCCGCTTCGGCGACCCATTTTTTGAAGAACCATATAAAAATTTCGGCGGGGGGGACGAGGGCGCATGAAAAAGGAAGATAGTAAAAGGGGGTTTCCTACTAAAGGCGGGTCTTCGAATCTACTTTGCTCCTCAAATGTCGCATTTGCTCACGCGGTGAATATATTTTTAAAACAATGGGGGAATTTCCTGACTACGCGCTCGAGAAGAAACATTCTAAATTAAAAAGGAACTTAAAATAGAACATAGCTAAGAAATTGGTATTTCAAAATCTGTAAAAAATTATCCATGATTTAAGGAAAAAAAATTCGGGGAAAATTTTTGTTTTGGAAATGAACCCCTTTTTGTGTTGATTTTAGTTAAATTTTTTACGACGGATGAAACTTTTAGAATTACCTACGTCGCAAACGAGGGAAATTTGCTATTTGAAAATTTTTAATTCGACTCCCCGTTGCCAGTTATTGTGCCAAAAAAAGTTAAAAGTTCGTTAACCTTTTTTTGAAAACCGCAATTGACAAGCGCGCGGGGGAAAAAAAACGCTTTTCAAACTAACAGTGTATCTTTTGCAACGTATGAAAAACCGCGGGCTTTGGGCCCTTTAAATTTGCCCCCCCCCTTTTGCCCCCCAATTGCGACGTCACAGCGTGCGAAGTGACGATGATTGTTTTCCGCGTAACGGGCAACTGTGTCACCCTTTGCTATATTGCTATTATTGCATGTGCGGCAATAATGCAAAGAGACAAAGCGGAATTTTTAGCCCAGGTTTTAGATTTTAAGTAAGTCACAGCGCTTACACGGCTCAAAAACCGTATTACGCTAACAAGTGGCTTTAAAGTCTCTTATGTTTAAATATCTGCAAATTCTATCTTCGCAATTAGAAAAAAAATTTTAAAAAATAATGTTCCGAGTCGTTCGAAACGTGAATTTTTTCGTGAAGAATTGCGACTTTTTTTGACAAAATTCGATAATTTAATTTTTTTGGGTAAAAATTAGTGAAATGGTTAATTGATTTTAATAAATTACATTATAATTATCAATAATTTGTAATGATATTAATATAATAATAAATTTAAAAGAAATAATGAATAAAATTTAATTTTAAAACCCTTGACTTGGTTTTCGAAAATCTTTTTATATCACACGATTTTCCCGGGGGGCCTCCATTGCAATTCCCAAACAACGGTATTGTTCGAAGACGAGGAACGGCAGTGACCGAGGGGAAACGAGGAGGGTCGTTGACCCCGCATTTCGGTCCCTTAACCCGGAGTTCGTCCGTGCCCTGCCTCTACTCGCGGATCCCGCCGCTTTCCTTTTCTTTAAGTTACCGCACTGCTTAAAAAAACTTTGGCCCGGAAACTTGAAGATCGTGTTTTGGATTCCCCCGCTTCTTTTTTCCCCCCCCCCCCCCGGTCTCAAATCGTAGAGCTGTTTTGGTACCGAGAACCCCTAGTACCCCAAAACCCAAGACTTTAATATCTTTAATTTTGAATTACAAATACAAGTCACATTTTTCTATAGATTCAAGGGACGAAAAAAACCAAAATCTAAGGGTTTCTTAGCCTTTTGAGAAGAGTTTTTATAAATTTTAATGCCTTTCCTTTTTTTCTTTAATTCTGACCGGATTTTTGAAATACTTCACTTCAAAATTGAATTTTCCGTAACCCCGGAAAACCAAAAATTTTGAAAATTTTATCTGTACATTTCGAAATTTAAAATTTGGTATCTAAAATTTTAAAATTTTCGTTCAAGACAAGGGAAATCCTGGGGCTCCCGGGTTTGGAAATTGAATTTTCAAATGAATCGAATATAATTTGGGGGGAGTAAGATCCACGGTCTCAAAATTTTGTTTAAAATTTTAAAAGTTCCCAAGGATTCACCATAACAAATTCGGGATTAGATTTGCAAGGTCTAATATAAACTTTAAAAACACGAAAACCCCACATGTTTTAAAGCCCAAAAAACCTCAACGTTTATAAATAAAAAGGTAATTCAAAACTTGAATTTAAAAAAATCACGATTCTCGATTTTTTTCCCATATATCGTCTAAAATTGGCGATGTCCAAAAATGCGCGAGTTTAAAAATTTCCCAAAACCCCGGAGGAACGAATCCGGCGGAAAATTTTCAGGGTAGTTCACTCTCGGGCGAGGTGCGAGTGATGTGCATCCGGGCCGTGACGCACGTATAAGAACCGACAAAAAAACCTTTTTTAAAAAAGGTAAAAAAAGGCGCCAAGACACAAGTAGTGTATATGTTTTTACCTAAAAAAAAATGAAAGTGGTAGTATTATACCTCGAAAAACCTAAGTAAACAAGTGGTAGTTTTTTTATCTCGAAAATCTCAAAAAAATCTAAGCAGTAGTATCTTTTTTTCCCCAAAAATTTAACCCAAGGATACACGCAAAAATTTTATTTACCTTATAAAAAGAAGTGCGCTTAAAGTGACCCTTTAATTACAAAAAAAATGATATTCTTTAAATTGAGCCCCAAATTACGAGAGAAAAAGTAATTCCCTAAAATAATTGTTCCTATTTTAAAAATCTTTAAAATTGTGTAAATTAAAAGAATGTATAATAAAAAATTTTAAAAGTTTAAAATTTTTTTTTAAAATTTTAACGGGGGAATAAAAGTTTTTAAAAAAAGTTATTTACAGGGTTTTTTTTTAAGGGCCCCCAAAAAAATTTAAAGGGGTTTAACAGTACAAAATAAAAATATTTTATTAAAATACTAATTTTTCTTGAAAAAAAAACTTGGCGCTGCTAGACTAAAAATTTTAAATAAAAGACAAAAAATAAAAAAAATTTCAGAAGAATGCGAGGGGATTATTAAATGATTAGCTGGTGTGGGAGTGGTGATGGGGGTGAGCGGCTACGCGGAGGCGGAATGCGGTTTAAAAATTAAGTTAAATAAGTTTTTTTTTTTTTTAAAATTTTCGAGGCAGCAGCCCCAAATTTTTTTTTTTACAAGAAAATTATGTTTTTTAATAAAATTTTTTTTTTTGTATTTTACCTCGTAATTATTTGGGCCCATTAAAAAATAACATTAAATAACTTTTATTTATCTTTATTCCCCTTTTTAAAATTTAAAAAAATATTAATTATAAAATTTTATTTCATTTTTTCAAATTTACAAAAATGTAAATTTTTTCCAAAGTAGGCAAAATTATTTTTTTGAGGCAATATACATGTTCTCTGTAATTGGCGCCTAATTTAAAGGATTATTTTTTTTTTAAAAATTGTAATAGATCACTTGAACGGACTTTCTTTTGATAAGGAAACATAATTTGGAGTGCCTTGGGTTATAATTTTTGGGAAAAAAAAATCATGTTTAGTTTTTTCGAGATTTTCGAGTTTAAAAAAATCCCCCATTTTTTATTTGGTTTTTTTCGAGGTATATACCCCATTTCTTTTTTTTTTGGGGTAACAACATAACACTACTAATGTATTGGCCTTTTTTTTCCTTTTTTTTAAAAAAAAGGGTAATTTTTGTCGGTATCACCTTTTGTAGATATTACGTTTTTATAACATAGTACAGGATAAAGCTTTTTGGAGTATAATACTACCACTTTGTTTTTTTGAGGTAAAAAACATAACAGGGTAAAAACATAAACTATACATATATGGTGCTTGGCGCCTTTTACCTTTTTTTTAAAAAGGAATTTTGTAGGATATCACGCCTTTTGTAGTGTTACCTTTTTTTTTTCTTTTTTAAAACTTTAACTTTTGTTTTTTCGCCCTTTTTTGTTTGTTTTTTTTTAAAAAATTTCTTCCTTTTTTGTTTTTTCCCTTTTTTTTTTTTTCCCCTCTTCCAATCGTTTTAAAAATCTTAATGTTTCTTTTTTATTTTTATTCTTTTCGTTTTTCCAAAGTTATTCCATTTTCTTCGTTTTTGTTTTTTTCTCAAAAAATTTTTTCCCTTTTTTTATTTCCTTTTTTCCTTTTTTATTTGAAAAACATTTTTAATTTAGCTTTTTTTTTTGTTTCTCACCCGCTTTTTGGTTTTACCTTGTTCTTTAGTTCCCCTTTCTCCCCCAAACCGCCTCTTTTTTTTTCTTTTTTTTGTTCGGGCCCTTTTCCCGGCCCGTCGGGTCCATATCCCTATTTTTTTTAAACAGTTTTAAATTAAAGTTTTATTTTAAAAGGGGGGTTACCGATTTATCCCCCCAAAGAACACAACGCTCGTTTCGCTCTTTCCCCTTTTTTGACCCCAAGGATTAAAAAAGGAAAAGGAAAAGAGCGAAAAAGAGCGGCTGTCACATTACAGGTAGGGGGTATCGGGTGAACCACCCCTAATTTAAAGTTATTAATCACCTAGACACCAAAAACTATGAAGCGCATTTATGTGGACCTCGTCTCGGCAACCGGAAACGTAGACATCAAAACAAGGTATTATTACCCTAGAACCAAAAACTACCGAGCGCGTATTTGGACCCCGTATCACAACTGGGACACCTAAAAATCGAATTCAGGTATAAACAGTGACACCGAAAACTCGAGCTCCTACAGACATGTCTCGGCCCTGGAACCCGGGAAAATTAGACACGCATTTTAATTTATTTAAACCCGGACACCGAAAACTAGAAGCGCACTAGTGGGGCCTCGTCATCGGAACCTGAGACACGTAGACATCAATTCAAAGATTCTTACACCTGACACCGAAAACTAGAAAACGCACTTTGGATTGTCTTTAACTGGAAAAATGAATGCTTCAAAGATTTTCCCGGCCCGAAAATACAAACGCCCTATTGGATTCCCTCATTGGAAAACCGGGACACCTATCACGAATTAAGCACGATTACACCCGGGCACCGAAAACTATGAAGCGCCTATCGGATCCCGTATCGGCAACCCGGGGCACGTGGAATCGATCCAAAGGGATTAATAACGTAGACACCGAAAAAATACGGACGCACTAGTGGGCCTTGTCACGGCCCCGGGACAAACCCATACTCAAATTAAAACGTTACAACCTGGCCCGAAAAAAATGAAGCGCACTATTGGATCTCGTTTTATCGGCCCCGGGACACGAAAAATCAATTCGAGTATTATTTCACCCGACCCGAAAACACGGGGCCGATATTGGGCCTCGTATCGCAACCCGGGACACCTAAACAAAGATTCAAGTATAAATCACGTAACCCTAAAATACGGAAACCCCCTATCTAAATTTTATCTCGGGAACCGGGGAAAACCCAGAAACGATTCAACTTTTATTACCTGGACACCGAAAAATCAAAAGGGCCCATTGGACTTTTCTCGGCAACCGGGAACCTAGACATCGAATTCAACGTTTCATTAAACCCGGACCCCCGAAAACTATGAAGCGCACATCTGGGTCCCGTCATCGGCAACCGGGGGCACGTGGACATGAATTTGGTATTTTTAAAGTAACACCGAAAACTACGGGGCGCACTATTGGGCCTTTTCTCGGCAACCTGGGACACCCCGAATCGAATTAAAATCATTACACCTGGACACCGAAAAAAATTTAAGCCAAATATTTGGGTCCCCTTCGGCAAACCCGGGACAGTGGACTCGAATCCCCGGGTATTAATAACGTAGACACCAAAAAACGGAGGCAAATGTGGGGGCCTTGTATCGGCAAACCCGGGACCCTATACATCGAATTCAACGTACGATTACACCCGGACCCCCAAAAATATGAAGCGCCCTATCTGGACTCGTCATCGGGAACCTGGGACCGTAAACTCGAATTCGAAATAAAATTTTTCACCTGACACCGAAAAAAGGAGCGCGTATTGGACCGTCCCCCAAACAACCTGGGGCCCTAAAACTAGAATTTTAAGGTTTAAAAACACGTAGAAACCTAAAACTACGGAACCATATTAAATTTTACACGGCAACCGGAACACCTAACATGCACAATATTATTACACCTGGAACCAAAAAATACGAAGCCCCTTAACCTTGTCATCGGCAACTGGGACACTAGACACGAATTCAACGTACGATTACACTGGACCCCAAAACTATTTAAGCGACTATTGGTCTCTTTTTTATTTTGGCCCGGGGGGGGGGGGCACGTGAATCGAATTTTTTTTCGTTTTTACACCTAACACCGCTAAGCGCATTTGGAACCTCATCACAACCTGGGACAAACCCTTTTTTAAAAAAAAAAAAAAAAAAAAAAATCGAATTTAAGGTATAAAAACTAACACCGAAAAATACGGAACTCACACTAGAATATATCGGGAACCCGGAACAAAAGACACGCATTTAACTATTATTCACCTGGACCCCAAAATCGAAGGCACTATGTGGACCCGCTTTGGGCCCCGGGACAAACCAGACATCGAATTTTCCCCAAAGTACGAACCCTGGACCCCAAAAAAAGGCGCCTATTTTGATCCCCTCTCGGCAACCTGGAAAACGTGGCATCGAAATTTAAGATTTAAAAACCGTACACCGAAAATACGGAGGCCTGGGGGACCTGTCCGGCCCTGGGAACCGAAATCGAATTCAAATACATTACATGGCCCGAAAACCTGAGCGCCTTCTGGATCCCCTCTCGGGCAACCTGGGCACGTGGCTCGATTCAGGATTAAACCGAGACACCGAAAAAAAACGGAGCGCATATGAGGACCTCGTATCGGGAACCTGGGGAAGTAGACATGAATTAAAAGGTTTTTCCCCTGACCCGAAAAAAATTTAAAGGCACTATTGGACCCGTCTCGGCAAACCTGGAACCCAGACATCGCATTCAAGTTAAACATAAGAAACGTTTAAATTCCTAGCGGGTTTTTGCCAAACGTAAGAATTTTTTTTTCCGTTAAAACCCAAAATTTTAAATAATTTTTATACCCAAAAACCCAAATAGAATCTTTTCCTTTTTGACCGAAAGTTTTCGAAACCCAATTTTGAAATCGCGGCGATTCGAAACTGCGATACCTGCGCCCCCAGGTCGAAAAAGGAAAGTAACGTTTTTGATTTTGACGTTCCCTTCAGACGTCGGGGGTAGTAGTATCTTAAAAATAAATTTTTTAATTGGGCTTTGCGTCGCAATTCTCCGCCGGGGCGTAGCGGAATATTTGAGAGAAACCCCCCCTAATTTGGGCCCCAGTATCGATCAGCCTACTTAAACTTGATCCGTTCACTCGTTATCGAGATCTCAACATTCGGGTCTCGAACCCGTCGTCGCGTAAAAAATCACGGCGGGCTCGTCCGGTTACTTGGGGCGAGACATACCCTGTCCTTGATAACCCCTCGGCGTTTTTTTCCCGCGCCACCTCCCCAACCCTTATACGGGTACCCCCGCCGCCCCCCCGCCGGCCCATTCGTGGTGCTCCCGCTTGAAACCGTGGACCCCGAATTTAAAGAGCCGGGCCCCGTATTGGACAATATGCAATCAGTGGATCCGTGTTTCGTGCCTACAAGGCCGGCGGCTGTTCGAAATCCAGAGATGAGATTCTCGAATTTTAGGGATGTTTAGGGTTTTTATAGGGCAAAAAGATTCCCAGTTTGAAATTTTATAAATTTTTACGTTGGGAAAAAATTAAATAGCCGAAAACAATCGGAATTTTTTTTCGAGTTTTTTGAATTGTTAGTCTTTGAAACCATAGTCTTAATTTTTTCTATTTAAAGTATATTTAGAATTTTTTATTAAAGAAATTTAGAGATGCCAGAATCTGCATTAAAAGATTCTTGTTTTCAATAAAAAAATTTGAATTTTCCCAAAAATTTTGATGTTTTTTCAAAATTTCAGTTTTCCAAAAATCTAATCTTTTAAAAACTTTTTTATAGGTTTTTTTTAAAAATCCCAATTTTAATTTAAAAATTGGAACAATCCAAATTTGAATTTAAGAAAAAAAAAAGATTTTAAAAAAATTTGTATTAAAAAAATTTAAG
>NW_027509565.1:0-9997 GCF_048541705.1 Temnothorax americanus
GTTTTTTCCTATTTTTATCACAAAATAAACAAATAGGATGATGTGATGCCTCTTGAACAATGCCAAATACGTCAACATTGTCAACTACAGCCACATTTTCTGGATCAGTGGCATCCTCGCCCCCAGCGACATCGTCGTCTGCGTCGACATTTTCGCGTTCAGCTTTCTCGTTTTCAGCATCAACCTCACCTTCTCCTTCAACTGCAGCCTCACCTCTACCGCTATCCACGCTTTCAATAACACCCTCGTTTCCAGCGGCATGCTCGCCTTCCACAGCACTGTCGTGAATAAAAAATAATTTTATAATAAATCATGCATGCATAATATAGAAAAGAGTAATGTACTAGAGATAATGTACTAATGTATTAATGTAAACAAAAATTTTTACAGAATGTAAGATCAAAATTAATTTTATAATTTTTAAAGAAAAATATTTTAATTACACTTATTTATCTTATAATAGAAGCATTTACTCTGTACTTGAAGATGAGAATGCCTGCTTTTTCGGATCATATCCTCTCTGTTTGGGCGGTAATGCTGTAAAACGGTTGCGGCACTGACTGTGATAAACTTGAAAACTGTTCGGCTTTTCCGGCAACACAACGTTCGAGAAAGCCAAATCAGCGTGTTTCCGAATTTTTAATATGGCTTTACACTTCTTTAACTTGTCCGCATCAAAAGTATTTAATTTTTGGTTTTTGTGGAGCAAAATACGCAAAACGGATGTACGTTAGACATTGTCGCAGCTCCGATTGGTACAAGTTCAACGGTCGCACTAGATAGCTTGGCGTCACTCTGGCAAATTCGGAGCATAGAGACGCCAAATTTGCTAGTGTAAATATTTACTAAAACTTTTTAAATTCAAGAACTTGTGAGATAGTATAATAACGTCTGCATGGACGCTTTGTGTTTAATGAGAAAAGTATAAATATCTGATACCGCAAGAGCTGAAATTTGGTAATACAATAGTTAACTGAACAAGTTAAACGAAAAAAATATCCAGCTTTATATTTAGTGAGGGAAAAGTGTCCAGCTGATGCAGTCAAAGATACAACGCGCCCGAGCGCATACCGATGCACAGCGTCATTCACTGCATCAGCTGGGCACTTTTTCCCCACTAAATATAAAGCTGGATGTTTTTTTCGTTTAAGTTATTAACTTAACTATTAGTTTACAAAATTTCAGTTTTTGCGGTATCAGTTTACTCAGCGCATATTTTTCACTTCTTTACGTGAAAAGCTGGGGCATAATCCCACATTCTACATTCAGCTGGATACGTTTTTTCATTTCTTTATAACATAATCAACATGTTAACAAAGTTTCAGCTTTTGCGGTATTAATTTTTTTTTATTATTATTTTACGTGTGTGGGAGGCTGTTCCAGCTACACCCCCCGGAACTGCGCAAGCTGGAGGTTCATTCACTTACTAGTGATACCAAATAGAGCTTAGGAAAAATTTTCAGCTTTTGTGAAATGACTAACTCTAAACGGTCGCTGGCTCCCGGACTAATCGGGATTCAGCGAATCGCGCTCGAACGTCAGTGACGAATTCGCTGCCCACAAATCGAACGCGGCTTGGGTCGTTTTCAATATTATGTTGTTAGCCAGATGAAAGTTCCATTTGAGATGTTTCCTCGGCCATTTGTCCGAAAGCGGAGCGAACGTGCGCTCCGAAATGTCCTCAACGCCGCATCGCGGTTTACCCATTCGATTCAACGTCTCTTCGTTTAATTTGCCGTCGCCTGGTAGTCGATAGAATTCTTGAAACAGTAAGACGGCTTGTTGTGCACCGTTGTGCAAAATCGTTGTGCACCGTTGTTGTTATCCAGATACCCATATTTTTGCAGATAACTGCCGACGATGGGGCGGTTATTTAAACGTCGACGATGGATCGGGACGAGGAGAACGTTGAGGTCTCTCTCGATCCCGAAATTTCGTCCGACCCGGATAGTTACGGTGACTCATCAACGTCGATCAATCTATATTGCAGCGAGTCGTTGCCGTCGTCCGACACGGACAGCGTCGAATTCGACGACTCCTCGTCACCGATCGCGGCAGTGGCGTTGAAGGACAACGTTCATTGGAATTTGACGACGTACAGTCTGAGAAGAGAGATCGGTTTTCGGTCTCTGCGTGAGGAAAAGTGGATGAAGACTGTAGTGGCTCAGAGCGATAGAGCGAAGTCTTACTTACATGCGTGGAATTCCGAGGAAATTTTTGAAGAGGGATCAAAGAAAAACGTATATCAAGAGATTCAATGAGATTCGTCAAAGAGTTAAATTCGGTATACCTCTAGACAGCGACGGTTGGACCATGTGGATAAGCACGTGTCATGACGCGTCGAAACGTCCTTAAACGATCAAAAATATGTAGAAAGAGGATTGCGATCTCGTCGAACTCGCCACCAGTGTCGACTCCTCGGACGCGTATCGCGAGTGGGAACGACGGTGCGACGAGTGTCTCGCGTTTTTACGAGAAAGATGCCGCAAAAAAGAAACTCAACCGACGTGCACCGAAACGTTGAACTCTCTCATCGCTTGAGTGGCGCGATTGGAAGAAGCGAGAAACGCTCTGCGTCAAAGTTTTGCGCAGGTAGGTGCAGGCCACGGTGAACCGAGCAGAGGAATTTCGTGAACTGAGATTGAGACAGCTATCAAGAGGCGCGTATTGACCGGTGTGGTGATAAACTCCAATCACATTGATCCTCGGCTATTTCTCGAAGATGCGAGAAACACGGTGTTCAAACAATTGCGCGTCAATCATGAGAAACACGCGTGCCTGAAAGTCAATACGGTTTTCAACGGCGAGTTTGTCGCGGGAGCTCAAACCGCCGTCAAAAGCATCGCCATAAGAAATCGTCAGCTTTTTCCTACGTCCGATTTGCGAGAGTGGTACGACAGATACGTGATCGATGCCACTATGACGGATCTGGATGAGTTTTAGGAACGCGACAGTGGCTGGGCATTGTCACGTATATTGAGACGGTGATCGATGGTGAACATAAATAAGCGCAATCCCATGCACGCAGGATGTTGGGTGGAAATACCGCGATGGATAAAGCAGAAGAGAGCGGTGATCGACGTGCGTTCGAACGACAACGCGTGTTTCGCGTGGGCGATAATCTCCGTTCTGTATCCCGTTCAAAGATACGCGGACAGGTGTAACGAGTATACCCCCACTATTCAATACTGAATTTCGACAGAATCCAATTTCCTATGACGCTGAAGCAAATTTCGAGGTTCGAACGACTCAACGACGTGTCCGTCAACGTTTTCACCGTTTGGAGGAAGAAACAACACGAAAACGAGATTGTTCCTATACGGCTCACTGACGATAAGAAGGACAGTCACGTCAATCTGTTGTATCTGTTAGATTTGCGAAACAACTCGAACGTTGGTCATTTCGTAGGGATAAAGAATCTACCGCGATTGGTGGGGTCTCAGTTGAACAGGAATAGGAAGATGAAGTACATTTGTGATCGGTAGGTATAAAAAAAGATGTGTGTGAAATGAAAAAAATTATATATATATTTTTTCCAGATGCTTACACTACTTTTACTCCAGCGAGAAATTGTCCGCTCACAGCGTCGATTGCGAAAAGATGAACGACTGCGCTATCGCTCTCCCAAACAACGACGACAAGTGGCTATGCTTTCGCAATCACAGTAGGAAGGAGCGACTTCCTTTCGTGGTGTACGCCGATCTGGAATGCGTGTTGGAGAAAGAAGAATAGACAACGATAACGTCAAGAGATACGCCTATCAACATCACAAAGCGTTCAGCGTGGGATACTATCTGTGCAGTCCGTACGATGAAATCGCACCCGCGTACAGATTTCGTCGCGGCGAGGACTGCGTGTCGTGGTTCGTCAACGAGCTTAACGTTATCACGCATCGCGCGAGGGAGATACTCATGACGAACGTGACCATGGCGGAGCTCACGCTGGACGAGACTCGAAATTTTTTGAACGCGACGAGCTGTCACATATGCGAGAGGCCGTTCGAATCGCAGGATCAACGCGTGCGCGATCACTGTCACTTGACCGGACGTTACGGAGGTCCCGCGCATCCGCGCTGCAATCTATTTTATAGAGACTCATACGTTATTCCTGTGTTCTTTCACAATTTGTCTGGTTACGATGCCCACTTTATTATCAAGGATATAGCTAATAGCTTCGAGGGTAGCATCGATTTATTACCGCTCACCAAAGAGACGTACATATCGTTCACGAAGAATGTAAGGAAAGGCGTTAGCAGGGGAAACTTCGTGAAGTTGCGATTCGTGGATTCGTTCAAATTTCTCAGCACCAGTCTCGAGAAATTGGCGTCGTATCTCGATAGGAACAAGCTGAAAATTACGTTACTACACATTACTACACTCTACCGGGATATACGTGAGACGCGATGCTCAAGCACACGGGGGTGCGATTTGAATTGCTCACCGATATCGACATGGTAATGTTCGTGGAACGCGGTATACGCGGTGGTTTGAGTCAATGCTCCAATAGGTACGCGCGAGCTAACAACAAATAGGCTCAGTTTCCACTGAGCGCGTTACGCGTCGCGTCGTCACAAGTTAACCAATGAAAACATCCCATTTCATTACATTTTTGTGACGGGATCGAAATGGGATGTTTTGATTGGTTCAACTCGGACGACGCGACGCGTGACGCGCTCAGTGAAAACTCAGCCATACATGCGATCGCACGACTCTTCGCAACCGTCGACGTATCTCATGTACCTCGACGTGAACAATCTGTACGGCTGGGCGATGTGCGAACCGTTGCCGTACGCAGAGTTTCAATGGGTCGACGATGCTAAGAGTCTCGATATAATGCCCGTGTGACATTGGACTCCGCTATCGGTTACATCTTGGAGGTCGACCTTGCGTATTCGCATAAACTTCATGACGTTCACGCTGACCTTCCGTTCTGCCCGACGCGCGATAAACCTCCCGGAAAACGGTGCGATAAACCCCTCGCTACTCTGTGCGATAAGTCGCACTACGTGCTGCACTACCGTAATCTACAACAATGCGTTCAATTCGGATTGCGCGTCACGAAGATTCATCGCGCGCTTTGATTCGCACAATCTCCGTGGCTTCGTGGATACATACAACTCAATACGGGATTCAGAATTCGCGCTAGCAACAATTTCGAGAAAGAAATGTACAAATTAATGAACAATGCGGTATTCGGCAAAACCATGGAAAACGTACAAGATCACGTCGATGTGCGTCTCGTGACACGTTGGGATGGGAGATACGGCGCGGAGGCGATGATAGCGAAACCGAATTTTCACAGTCAAAGCGTCTTCGCGGAGGATCTGATCGCCGTTAAGTTGCGCAAACTCGAAGTGAGGTTGAACAAACCCATTTACGTCGGTATGTGCATTCTCGAGATATGTCCAAGACGTGCGTCTACGATTTTCATTACAATTACATGGTGCCGCTGCATTGCGAAAGGTGTAAGATAATGTACACGGACACCGACAGTCTCATATATTTTCTCAAATGCGACGACGCGTACGAGGATATGAAACGTGACCCGTGAAACGTACCCCGAGAACAATACGTACCGCATGCCGCGCGTTAATAGCAAGATACCTGGATTGATGAAGGATGAGAACGACGGCGCGGTCATGACAGAATTCGTTGGACTGAGAGAGAAGATGTATGCTTCGAGGGTCGAGGAAAAGAGCGACACGAAGAAAATAAAGGGTGTCAAGAGAAACGTGGTTGCGAGAACGATAACGTTCGACGATTACGTGCGTTGTCTGAACGACGAGATAAAGCAGTCTAAGCGTCAGACGTGTATTCGTTCAACGTTACACGAGGTGCACACCGTGTCTGAGTTGAAACTCGCTCTCAGCCCGTACAACGACAAGCGATACGTCGTTTCCGACTCGTACGACACTCTACCGTGGAGACATTACAAGATACCGTCGTGAAGAGGAACTTTTTTTTTTATCAACGTTATATTTGTAACGTTCGCGTTTTCTCGCTCGGAATTTGCTCGCCAGGCCAGGGTGAGAAAGCGTGGAGACATTGGTTGGTTTTACACAAAGCTATTTATTCTCACTATATTTACAATACAGTTTGATAAAGGGCGCGAGTGTCGATGCGCGCGCGCGCGCGCGCGCGCGTGTGTGTGTGTGCGTGTGTGTGCGTGCGTGTGTGTGCGTGTGTGTGCGTGTGCGTGCGTGTGCGTGCGTGTGCGTGCGTGTGCGTGCGTGTGCGTGCGTGTGCGTGCGTGTGCGTGCGTGTGCGTGCGTGTGCGTGCGTGTGCGTGCGTGCGCGTGCGCGTGCGCGTGCGCGTGCGCGTGCGCGTGCGCGTGCGCGTGCGCGTGCGCGTGCGCGTGCGTGTGCGTGTGCGTGTGCGTGTGCGTGTGCGTGTGCGTGTGCGTGTGCGTGTGCGTGTGCGTGTGCGTGTGTGTGTGTGTGTGTGTGTGTGTGTGTGTGTGTTGCTCCGCTGAGCTGCAGTGTACGTGTGCTGGGTTGAGACGCGGTCGGACGGAGACAGGCTCGCGGACAGGCGCGGAGGCGCGGCTGCCTAACGGATTCGCGGGCAAGTACGGAGGCACGGTTGCCTTACGGATTCGCGTATCGGCGCGGAGGCACGGTTGCAGATCCCTGCAGATCCACGAATATCGGTACGTTTTGGTCGACGGACATCGTCTCTCTGTACGGTCAGTCGCTCCCCCACTCTGTTTCAATCTGTCGCTTATCGGGATTTCGTCAGACGGCCTTCTTCCTCTTTTACACGATTTTACGGACTATGTTAGTCAGCGGATTGTACTCGATCACGCGATCGTGGATGATGAGGTAGTAGGCCGTCGTATTGGAATCTATATTACGTTTGCAATCGAACTCTATGCGAACGTCTACGGTGGCGCTTTTGATGGATTCGTTCTGACGCGAACAGTCGATGACCACAAACGGGCCCCATTTGTTGATATCTTCCATCGTTAGGAGCGCGTTTTCTCGCTTGCATCCGTAATACGACTTTCGAAATTTTGCGTACATCTCGTACAGTATGGCCGTTCTACGCTTCTCAAAATCCAAGTTCATATCGTCGTAGAGATAAAAATCTGAATTAAGGTACAGTTTCACATTGGTGAGATTACCGTCATCGAACTCAGAGGCGTGTTTCAATAAGTTGTTGGACCTTCCGGTTTGTAGCGCGAAAATGACGTATCGCGGTTTCTCAAGTTGGGTCGCTGCTTTCACAGCCCACGAATGCCTGTTCGTGGTTTGGAGCAAAGGGTACTCGTACAGATCCCATGAGCGGAAGCCCATACTTAGGTATCGTCCGCTCTCCAACGTTCGTAAAAGGGACAATTTATTGACGTCGTTCAGCACCACGTGCGGCATTCGCCATTGCACTTTCAACAGAGTAATCGTAGGATTCTTGTGACGTTCCGGTTTCGTGATGATGCAATTAGCGTCGGTTCGGGAACGTATCAGAATAAGTTCGTGTCGCGCGTTTATCACCACGTGTTTGTAATCCTCGCAAAAACCTAGCAGAACGTTAAGGGGTACGCAGAAATTGAAATCGCCGATTCTAGTTCTCGAACGAGGTCCCACGTATTCGTTGATCACAATCCATCCAGCGTTTTGCAGCTTCCTGCTTCTCTCGGTGGTCAGCGACACGAAATTCTTGATCGAACTGGTTATTCCGACGTTTCTGTTCCTGTCGATCTCCACGCTGTTGAGTTCGTATCGAATCTCGTCGAACATGAATGCCACGCAATTGTTGTCCATCGTCGTATCTGAATCCTTTTCCGGAACGCCGTCGGAGAGTACTCCCTCGATGTACAGAAAACTTTCGCAGGGTAGAGTGTACAGATCCTGCTGTTGTATCGGAATTCGTATTTCGTCGCTGTGCCCGAACGTGGTATTGGCATATGGATTGTAAGTGTGAGTCTCGATCTTGATGATGCGATCGTCGAAGATCGGCTTACCTTCGATACTCAGGATGTCGGTCATGATCGTTCCTCACGACGAATCCTAGAGATCGTAGAAAAGCGGCGTTCGCAGCGCTCAGTCCGTTTTTCTTCTTCTTCTTCTCTCTCACAATCAGTCTGCGCGTTCTTTTCGTCGGAGCGCCGAACGATAACGTTCGCGGTGCAATGACGGATGTGGCTCTTGCGAACGTCTTGTTCAAAACAAGCATCTTTCGCGCACGCATATATCCGTCCCCGATTTTTTTATTTTATTTTCTGCGACGCACGTGTAGTCGAACCGTTATCTCCTCTCCGCGGAAGTCGATCAATCGTCCGATCTGATCCACGACGCGTAACGTTATATCGGTGACACTCCGCGCGATGACCGGAAGGTAAATGATCTGCGTCGGAGTCTCCGACAGCTTATACCCCGGTGGAACGTTCGGCACAAATTCGTGTATCGTGTGTGCCGTGTGTCTCGTTAGCGCGCAAAATTATCGAGCGTTCGCTTTTCTCGCGGTCGTCATCGTTATCGTCCACGTATATGTAATCGTCTTTCTTCTTCGTACTTTTTTTGCGGAGGATAGCTGTTCTCAGGTATCTATCTATAGCGTCCAGTTCGTACGATCTTTCGGGAATAACGATCACGTCATTGATGTCAAAGTAAAATCTATTGTTCGTGGAGTCAATGTTCGGTATCGTGTTGTACGTCTCGAAATTCGCGAAGCCTATCTTATATTCGCCGCCGCTCAGATCCAGAGCGGGAAAGTAGCTGGCTGAGAGGACGCTGCTTCTTCCGGATAGCGAGAGAGTCAGCGACATAGCGAGATTGTTTCTCCCTCTCTCATCGTTAGAGACGTTTCCAGTCGATGTCTCGGAGGAACCGCAGATACAATTGACCGCAGATGCTCTGATCGAACGTCTGATACGAACGACGGTTGTACACAATGTTCACGTCATTCCCGAGATATTGTTCGAGTTCCCTCGGGGGTCGAAGATTTCCAAAACTGTCAAAATAGATCGCTTTGTTGCCTCTCTTAGCATAGGCGACCCAGTGCGTACCCGGGCCCTCTGCGTCGTCGAGATTCACGATTCCGCTCTCGTCACGACGCACTTTCGTCGGCAACGCGTTGCGCATAAACACGCTCCTAAAGAAAAGTATGCACGAAAGGCGCGCGAACCGATTCAATTGCTCGTTTGTCGTAAAGCCGAACGTCGGAAAATCGAGCGTCGTCAGAATCTTTTTCAGCGATTGTTTTTTTTTACCCGTTCTCGTTCGTCTTCTGCTCGTCACACCACTACCGCGTTTGTACGGCGCGAGATGCAGTCCGCGACCCTCCAACGCGCGATTGTGACGTTGCAGTTCCTCGAGCTGACGTTGAGCGGCTTTGTTGTCGTTCACCGCCTTGGCCACGCCGGCCGCTCCACCGATCAGGGATCTGAGCGCTCCCAATATCGGTAGAAAAGGTAGGAGACCCCCACGTTTCGCCAACGGGAGTATTTTCTACCTCGTTACCACTCCCTTCTTCCTCTTTCTCATGCCCATGCCCAATTTAGTTTTTGTTTTCATAGCAGCCCATACGGCGGTCGCGGCGGTTCTCTCGCCAAGGGTTGTGCCGCTCGCCGTGATACGTTCGCGCGCCTTTTCGGCTAGCGCTCGATCGGCGACGTGCCGATCGGTGAGATCGCCGCTTCGCGAGTAAGTGATATCGTGCTTGCGACACGCCTCGTCCAACGGATTGACACTTCGATCACCTCGCGCTGGTCGCTGCGAGACGAGTACCCGGCCCGGTTTTCGCGTCGCCGTTGCCCTTCCTCGAAACACCCGTAAGGGACGTTCTACAAACGTCGCAGGGTCACAAGGAACTGCACAGTCAATTGGGTCCGTTGGGACAAAGATACGTGGGCGCTCTTCTAAGCGGGGACCCACAAAATAAATTCGATATTGTTTACGGTGTGTACATCGGGAATGACGGCACGATGCTCGGTGACAAACGGTTCAAGGTGAACGCGGACAATTCCGTGATCGTGGACGGAGTGAGATACACAGGCACG
>NW_027509566.1:0-9904 GCF_048541705.1 Temnothorax americanus
GAGATAGGGATAACGGTTTGGATATTTAAAATTTATATTTTATTTTTTTTTAATATTTAAAATTTATTCAACATCTATTCAATATAATGAACGGAAAAGGGAAAATTTATCATATGTAATAGGTTTGGAAAAGGGCAAAAACCTTTTATTGCAGCCCCCCCCCAAAAAAAAATTTTCATTAAAAAAAGCACGAGATTTTTTTAAGCGGGTATTTTTATTTTTGTCCCGCTATTAGAATCCTGTAAAAAATTTTATGAAAATCGCAACGCTGTTCATTTCTCTTTGGTTTATCGGGGTAAATTTGGGGGGTCCCCCATAGAGGAACTTGTTTTCGTAAAAAAATCGTTTAGGGGATTTTTTTTTTCGTTTTAAATTTGGGATCTATTTAAACCCCAAAATTTAAAATTAATTATATAGGGAAATGGGGTAGAAAAAAAACCCAAAAAAGAGATCGGTTTTTGAAAGTTTTTTTTTTCCCAAATATGTTCATATTGGTAAAAAGGCCCAAAATTTTTCCCCCTTTAAAAAAAAAAATGTCCGTATGTGTGTGGGGGGTTGTGCGATTTAAATGTCCGGGGTTGCCCAAACCCTTCCGCAATTTTTAGAATTGGGCGGGGTTTTTTTTTTTTTAATAAAGGGGATTTCCCCCAATTTCAAGGAAATTTGGTTTTGGGGATTTGGCGATGATCGAAAAGGGGGTTTTTTTTTTTTTTAAAAAAATTTTTTAAATTTTTTTTTGGAAATGTCCTTTGGTTTGCTCAATTTCCCCGCAAATAGTTTATGGGCCTTTTTTTTTTTTTTTTAAATCGATGAGTATCTTTAAAGGGAAAAGTTGGTATAAAATTTTGGTGATGATCGGTAAAGGGGTTTTTTTAAAAAAAATTTTTAAAATTTTTTTTTTTAATGCCCTTTGGTTTGCTAAAAACCCTTTCCCACAAATAATTGAGATATCGAGCTTTTTTTTTTTTTAAATTCATGGGTTTATTTTAAAGGGGAAAATTGGTTTTGATTTGGAGAGATTTTTTGGGGGTTTCTTTTTTAAAAAATTTTAAAAATTTTTTTTTTAAGTCCATGGTTGCCAAAATTTCCCAAAAAATTTTGAGAACGAGCTTTTTTTTTTTTAACGATAAGTATCTTTAAAGGGAAGTTTTTTTTGGAATTTGAAATAATCCGGTTTAAAAAGGGGGTTTTTTTTTAAAAAAATTTTTTTAAATTTTTTTTTAGAAATGTCCGGGGTTTGCTCTAACTTCCAAAAATATTGGAATCGAGCTTTTTTTTTTTTTTTTTTAAAAAATCGATAGAGTATCTTTTAAAAAAGGAAAGTTGGTTTTGAATTTTGGAAATAAAGGAAAAAGGGGGGTTTTTTTTTTTAAAATTTTAAAAATTTTTTTAGAAATGTCCGTCTTTCTCTAACTTCCACAAATAAAAATTTTTCGATTGTTTTTTTTTAAATCAATAGGGGTTTGGGTACTCGCGTTTTAAATATTTACTTTAAAGTTTGTTATTGGGGTCTTGTATTGTTTTCGCTTTAGTTTTATTTGTTTAGAAATTTTGTATATTTTTGGGTCCCTTTTACGGTGGGAAAACGAGGCTCACTTCGTATTACGACTCCGCGCCCGCCGTTGGCGGATCGGACCCCTTTCGAAAAGCCCAATGTTCCGCGACTCACCCGACCCCGTGCGCCCGCACGCGGGGGGCCCCCCCCCAAACCCACAAAAGAAGGGGGGCTTTTTCCCCGGTGTTTGCGAGGCGCAAGCACCGGACATTTTTAAATTTGTAGCGAGAGAAGAAAAAAAAAATTTTGGGGGGCCGGGTACCCCAAAGTTCAGGGTCTGGACCACGTCCGTCTCTCGGTTTTTTTTTCGAGAAGAATTACTTTAAAATCGATAGAACCCTTCCCCAAAATAGGATTTTGTGGACGGTTTTTTCCGCCCCCGGGTTGCCCCCCCCCGCAAAAGGGGCCGCCGTGTGTTTTCGAATGGGTGTGCTTTTTAACGCTTCTTGCTTGTTTCCGCCTGCACCCCAACATCAGGGTACCCGCATGCGGCTTGCAGGGGACCACCTTGCCCTGGGCTGACTCCCGCCACCACGAAAACCCAGGGGGAAAGGGAAAGGGGGCTGGCGGGGCCCATAAACGGGCTACATAGGTTTGATTTCGCTTTCGCCCCCCCCCTTTTTGGCATTTAATCTTTTTTTCGGAGGGAAAGGGGGCCCTTGGCCCTTTCCCAACCCCGAGGGTTTTAAACCATTCGCAACCCCGGGGCGGATAAACACCCCCCCAGCAGGGGTTTCCTTTCGACCCGGATCTAGCTTGGGTTTTCGTTATTTCCCCAAACCCTTTCGCGCAAATTCGAAATTACTTCGCTTTAAATTTTCGAAATATTGTGGCCCCTGTTGGGCTTTCCTTTGTGCGAAAAATTCGGCGCGTGCCCCGATCCCGCGTGATCGCTTTTGTCCCGCGTGCATTGGGCCCACGCTGTGGCGAAAAAAAAATAAGCTTTGAAAGGGTTCGCGCTTTGCCATTTACCCCCCCACGAAACCCCTGAACCGGGGTCCAAAAACAGTTTTAAACGCAAAATTGACGCGTGCCTTTCCGCACGCGTAAATCCCCGTCCCCCCCCCCCGGCGTGTATTCGGGCGCGGGGTGGGGGGAAGTTCGCGGGGGGTTTGGCGCGGGGCCGTTTTTCCTCGCGATCGAGAAGACGCCGGAAACCCCTCGGGGGCCTTTTCTCTAAATTGAAATTCGCGCCCGCGCACCCCTTGGTGAAACCCTCTTTTGACGGAATCATCAGCACGTCGGACCGCGTGAACCGGGTCGCCCGGGAGTCGCTTTAGCACGTCGCAAAGGGAATACCCGCATTTTCCCGTTGGTGCGTTTATTATTTCTCGATTCGAGAAAACATTATTTTTTTTTTTGCGCTCGAGAGTACGATTGAAACCCCTGGGTGCCGTTTCTTAAATCATAGTTTGGGAAAATAATAAGCATCAAATTTCGCATATTCCTTTGCTTTCAGTTTAAAACCTTTTCGAATTCGACCCCCGCCCCCCCCCCCTCCCGCCTTGGGCCCGGGGGTGCGGTTTTTTCAAATTTTGTTTTTTGGTTCCCTTTCAAAACCCGAGCCCTTTTGAAAATATTTGGCACGTGCTCTGATCACGTGAAACATACATTTTTGCTGCAAATTTTAATTGTAAATTCCCGACCCTTCCATCCTTTAGGCCCAAAACCCCTTCCAAAACCGTTTTGATTTTTTGCTTTGTTTTCCCGCGAGCGTAAGATCATTCCTCACCATGACAAAGGGGGGGCCGATCGCGGCGCGAGCTATCCTTCGCCATGGGGGAAAAATTTTAACACTCCGGGTTTCTCGAATGGGAAACCCCCCCGCCTAAAGAAGGGGGAAATTTTTAGGGCCCGCGCAAACCCCGACGGTCGGGGAAAAGTGGAAAGGGTTTTTGGTTTCGGGGGAAAATTTTACCTAAAGTTTTCCCAAGACGTCGGGCACGGTTCAAAAGGAGGGGAGGTTTAAGTTTCGCGACGATTTCAAACCAATTCCCGCTTCGCTGTGGGGGGGCCCAAAACGAAAAAATTGGCTCAGCCGCAGGAAGGCCGCCCGGGGCCGGGCCCCATCGCCCGTTTCGTCGGCCATTCCCCTTTCCGATTCGCCCCCCCCCCAATTCAGCGGAATCTGGCTGTGGCCAATTTTAAAACCCGCGCTTTTTTCGCGCGGGGGGTTCCAAAAAAAACCTGAGGGTTCCCCCGGTCACGAGAATTTTAACCCCCAAGGCTTTATTTAAATTTCCCGCTCTTTTGGCGAGGTTTCTGGTTGGGTCAAAAAACCCCTGCCGTTGAAGGGGAAAAAAATTACCCCACCGCGTATGCCGCTTACGGGCCGCGCTTTTCCGGCCCAAGCGCGGGGTTACTAAAGCCTTTTGGGCGTGCAGTCTTTACCCCAAGGAAAAAGGGCCTTTGGTGGGGGATACTCCCGCCTCTTCCCCGTGCGTTTTTTGGGACGGGTTTTCCCGAAAACCCCGCGCCCTTTTTGGAAAGGTTAGGCTATCCGGGTAAAGGCGTGGGATTTTTGCTGTAAACCCTTTCCCGGGAAAAAAACCACCCCTACGTTAGGGAAAGAAGTTTAAAAAAGGCGACCCACATTCGGTGACTCGCCGATTTTCGATCAGCTGGTACAATACCTATTTTTTTAATTTTCCCCCGGTTCTCGCGTCAGGGGCGGGTCCTTCGGCGCATGGGGCAAATCGAAGCCGTCGCCCCGCGAAAAGGGGCCAGCAAATCCCCTCGTCGCCCCCCCCGGAACCCCCGGGGGCGAAAAAATGCGGAGAGCAGAAATTTTTTAGCAAAATGCGCCGGTTTTTTTTCCCCCAACTTCGGAAAGGGAAGCCGGACCCTCGCGCGTGAAAAGGGGTTTTTTTGTTTAACTCCCTGCGCTGGGTCATAAACCTAAAACCCCTCCCCCAAAGCTCGGGGACCTGTCGGCCTGTAAAATCGAAAACACCACTCGCCCTGCACTTCGAGAGGCTAAAAAGGTTTTTTTTCCCCCCGAAAACCTTTTCCCCGATATTTTCGGGCCCCAGCGAGTCCGCGCCCAAAAACCCTTTTTCGAAACAACCCCATCGTTTCGAGGGGCCAGCTTTTCCCCCCATTTTGGGCCCCTTTCGACCGTGCGGGCCGAGGCCCTTGAGTTGGGGGGAAAGGGGAAATTTCCATACCCCTTTTTGCGGGATAGCGCCGCCAGGCAAATTTATTACAGAAAGCTCCCTTTCGAAGGGGGGGTTTTTGGGCGGGGATGACATAGCGTCCCCGGGTTTTGGGCGCCCAAAGGGGGAAGGGCCCCTCCCAAACCCCCGGGGCCCTCCCCTTCCCAACTCGTGATTGCGTAAAAATCGGGGATGATCTTCTTTTCCCCCCCCCCGATCAAAGGGCCACGGTTGCCCCCTGCAAAAATTCGCCGTTCCCTAACCATCATTTTGACTCAAAGGGAAATTGGAGTCACAAAAAAGGGGAACGCCCGCCCGCGGTTTCCGGTTTTCATTTTGCCGGGCTCTATGTAAAATTGCGGGGCCCGCGGATTCCCCTTTGGGTATCCTTTGCTAGTAGGGGGGTTTCGCCGCACCGGGAGAGCCGGGGAACCGGACGCCTTAAATCCCCGCTTTTGGGGGGGGTTTACTGAGGGGGCGCGGTCTCCCCGGGGCGTTACAAGGAAACCATGCACACCTTTGCCCCCCACGCTCGGTCAATTGTTGCCCCCCCGGTTGGACCCAATTTTTGGGGAGACGGAGGACTTCCAAAACACCCCCCCCGATCCGGGAGGATCAGCGATGTATGAGTTCTTCGAAAAAGAACTACTTACCGGCCATTCGGGTCGTTTTGTCGTTTCGTAAACCCCTTCGCGTCGGGCCTTCCCACTTGTGGATTCGCGGCCCATAGCCCTAAAAAAGATTTCGCCACTCGAGGCCTTTCAAAATCCCAAAAACCGGGCGTTCACCCGAGTATAAAAGCCTTTAAAGCAAGGGTTTTTCTGGATAGCGGGCATTTTGGGCCACGCAGTTTAGGGGGCTCCTCCGGGCGGCCCGGGGTTTTCTATTTGCCGCCCCCAGGGGTGCACAAAATTGAAAAGTTTCGACCAACCCAAACTTGCGTCGTTTCGTGCCCCAGCGAAAGGGGGCCCCAACGGGTTTTTTCCCCTCAACCCCGATTCTAAGCGGCCGAAGCTACCCCGACATAGTCGCGGTTTTCCTCCCCCCTTTTTTGCGGGAAACCCCGTGGGGCCTCTCCCCCGCCCACGTAAAAAAAAAGTTTCGGCAGATTTTGGACACGCCGGAGCAATTTGCGATTACCCCCGATCGCGGGGTTTTCGGAGTCGGGAACCCCCTACTCGATTTCTTTTTAACCCCGGTCACTTTTTGGGGAAAAAAGGCCTCCCCCCATTCCCCCGGCCATTTTTCTGTCTGCTTTCCAAATTTGCGGGGGGAGAACGCGAAAGATTAAAACCCCCCATTTTTCACCCCCTTGCCGAATCGTTGAACGTCCACGACCCTCGTGGCAGCGTCCCCTCCCGTCGGCCAGCCCTCGCGCGCGAGACAGCTCCTCGAATTTGTTTTCCGGGGGGCCCGGTTTTGGGAAATGCGAAAATGGCGGGAGCCCCCCCTCCGAAGCGTTTTGGGGGGGCTCGACCCATCAATCTGTAGCGACCTGCTTTCGGGTAAATCAAACCGATGGGCCAGGTCCTAAAAAGGGCCGGGACTTCCCGGGGGCATTCCCCCATCGGAACCTTTTGGTTTTTTAAATAAAACCCCCTGAATCGGAACTGCACGAAAAAAAACCATTTTTGGGGCGGGGGTTTGGCCCCGGTTCGACCCCTTGGGTTTTTTTTACCCCCCCTTTTAAAAATTTCACCGCGAAGGCCTGATCCGAGGGTTTGGGCGCTTTAAACTCGAGTGGGATGGGCGAACCCCCCCTTGGAGGGCCCCCGCCAAGGGGGGCGTTACCAATCGGGAGTTCGAGCGTTGACCGCGCTCCGGAACCCGCGCACGTTCCCCAGGGGCGATAACATTTGATATGGGTCCCCGGTTTTTGGACGCAAGTGGCTGGGCACGGGGGGCCCTAAAATTTTTCCTCGTTTCGTGTCCCAATTTGGAGGCAAAAGTTTGGCCTTTTTTTTTGTGCCAAGTCAAAGGGGGGCTCCCTTTCCCCGCGGTTTTTTCCCTCTTTAAAACCCCCATTGGAGCCTGTGCCGCGTTGCCCCCCCCGGAACGGTAAAGCGAAAAGTTTCCTAGGTGTTACGGGGGGGGAAACCCTTTATTTTAAAACTGAGCGCGCTTGGTTCCGATTCCACGGGGCCCCCTTTTTGGGTCCGATCCTCTCCGCCCTCGAGGGGAAAATTCTTTCGGGAAAAACCCCGTCGTCGATACAGGGGAGGATTCCGATTTTTCGGCTTGGGGGCAGTGCCCACGGGGTCAAAATCCGGGATCATTTCTCGGGGGGCTGTTTTCCCCCCCCGGGGAACCCTCGGGGTAGTCGATGTGGTGGGGGGGACCCGATTTGGTTTTTCCGGGGCTTTGAGACTAAAGTCCCAAACCCGGGCCTCTGGGGGAGGGCGTTCCCCCCGAGGGGGGAGCGGTTTACCTCGCTCTTTTCAACCCCGTCCGCCCGGTTCATTGCCCCGTTATTGGATCGCTTCTCCCCGCTAACAAAATCTGTAGAAAAAGCGATACCCTTTTTCCCCATTCCTAAGTCGTTCCCGGGCCCGGCCCGGGACCCCCCGCCTGGCCGTGGGGACCAACACGAAAAGCATTCCCATGTTAAAAGTTAATCCCAAAATCGTCCAGGTTGGATTCGTTTTAGGAGGAGAGACGTTTTAGGGGGAAACCGGGAAAAGGCCCCCCCAAAAAACGTTTTTTTCAAACCCCCGCTCCCCCCCTTTTTGGGGCCCAAGGGTCGTCTCAGGGTGGGGGGCAGGGGAAATTTACTCGGGGTTGGCCTACGAGACCAAGCACCCATATTTTGGGCCCCAAAAAACACCGGTTAACCGACCTCTAATCGAGCGGGGAGGGACCGTGGGGAATCGGGACCCGGGTAGAACCCCACGCTCCAATTCTCCTCGCACAAAAAAGTTTGGATTCGGGTCCCTCGCGCAATTTTTAGCGCGTGTTTTTTTGCCTGTTATAGGTTTCTTCCCGGGGGCGAACCCTTTGCCCCCAGTCAAAACCCCTCATGGCGGAATCCGGTCGACCGCGGAAGGGCCCCCTCAAAACCCCTTTTTTTGGCCCGGGGTGACTTTTTTTCGGGAACCCCTTTGCTCGTTTACTTGCCGGGGGGCGCGAGGGGGGGGGGCCCCCCCGTTTTTAAAGGGATTGGGTTGGGTTTTTGGGTTTTTTTTCGCGGTTAAAAAGGCCCCCTTTCCCCTTGGAGGCGGGGCTCCGTTGCCCCAACCAATCCTTTCCTCGCTGCGCTGCGCCCCTTCGTTTCCCGGCGGGCGTGCCCCCGTTTTAAAATAGTGAATGGGGGCAAGAATTGTGGGCGCTTTCTCGGGAAACTCGCCAAAAACCCTGCGCGGGGCGGCGGAGGGGAGGAAAGGGTCCCCATGGCCCTTTAACCCTCCCTCTGCCCCCCCCCCCATTTTGGGGGCCCCCTGGGGGTCGGGCGTTTTAAAAAACTTTTTAAAACCCCTTACGGGGGGTGGTGGGGGAACAGATTTCCCGACAGTTTGGGGGGAAATTGCGACGGGCCTCGCTCAGATTGAATCCGTATTGAAAAACGCGGGCCCCTTTGTCCCCTGAGCACGGAAACCCCCGGCCCCAGAGGGCCTGTTTTTTTCCCCGGGCACCCCCCACAATGGGGCCCCTGGGGGCCATTCCCTTCCCCCTACTTGACTCCTCTTCCCCCTAAACCCCTTAGGTCGTGGGAATTTAAAACAAAACGAATTCACCAAGGGCTTTTTGGAGAGCTTTGGAATTTATGGTATCTCTTACTCTACAACAGGGCCCAAATGGGGCCCTCCCTAATTTTTGCTCCCCCTTTGGGCCCCCATCGTACCATTAGAGGAGAACCCCGTCGCCTCTCCAATGGAAGCGGGGGCCCCGTAGAGTCCCCTTTAACCCCCTTCCCCCCCATGGGGCTTTCCCCGGGGCGCCCCGGCCGAGGGGGCGGGGGGGTTCGATTGTTTCTTTCCCCCGGGGAAGCGTGCCCCCGGGGGGCCACTTCTCCAGGGGACCCAACCCCCCATCCGTAAAAAAAAAAAGCATCCGCTGCTTTTTGGGGGGCGGGAAAGTTTTTGGGACTCGCGTGAAATAGTTTCTTTTTAAATAGTTTTTTTAGTTTGCGTCATTTTATTGTATTCCCCGTTGATTGTTTCTTAGAAACTTGTATATTTTGTCTCGTTTTCCGGGTTAACGAGGTCACTTCGTATTACACTCGCCGCGACGTTGGGGGATCGGATCCATTCGATATCAAGTTGGCGACTCACCCACTCGGGGGCTGCCCCAGGGGCGGCCACCCCAACACGAAGAAGAGGGCTTTTCCCGGTGTCTTCGCGAGGGGCAACACCGGAAACAGTTTTTTTCGTTTCCGAAGAAACAGTAAAATTTGGGGCCGGGAATGACGCCTCACGTCTCGGACCCCTCGTCTCCCCTCGCTTTTCGAGAAGAAAATTTCATGTACGATAGAATCTTGCCAAATGGATTTTGTGGACGGTATTTCCGCGCCCCGGGGGCCCCCCCCGGAAAAGAAAAGGGGTTTTTCTCCTTCCATCATCCCCAAAAAAAAAATAAAAGAAATTTTTTTTTTTTAAAAAAAAAATTAAAATTTAAAAAAATTTATTAAAAAATTTAATTTTAATTTTTTTCTTTTTTTTTAAATTTTTTCCATTTCACTTTTTTAAAAATTCCCCTTTTTTTTCAAAAAAACGGTTTTAAAAAACTTTTTAAAAAAAACAGATTTAAAAAAATAGTTATTATTGAAAAAAAACAGTTTTTTTTTTTTTTTTTTTTTTTTTGGAGGGAAAAAAAAAGTTTTTTCATCCCCTAGGTACGGCCGTTAAAAGTTTTGCTATTTTAAAATAATTTTTGAAAAAAGACTGTATAAGCCCGATGATTTCACATAATTTAGTAATTGTTTATATATTTTTAAAATATATTTAACGTTTTTATTTGTCGAAAGGAAAATAAAAGGAAAAAAAGAATGTAAATAGTAATAATTAATTAATTTTTATATAAAAATTCATTTAATTTCTTTTAAAAAAAAAAAAATATTCTTTAAAATTTTTGTTTTGGATGATGGAATGGACAATATACTCCTTGAAAAATAAAGGAAATGAAGAAACAAAAATTTTGGGTAAAAAAATTTATAGATCAAAAAATTTTTTAAAAACGTCATAAAGCAGAGGGAAAAAAA
>NW_027509567.1:0-4197 GCF_048541705.1 Temnothorax americanus
CTCGGCCGATTATTTCCAAGTCCCCGCGGCGGTTGTTCGCTCGCGTCGTTACTCCGCTAGATGCACGGAAATTCATAGCGTGCGTGTGCGTGTGGTCGGGTTGTGGGGTCTAAAATACACAGTCCTCTCGCGGCTGTTGCTTCCCTCCGTGCCCTCCGCGTCCTACGGGCCGAATTTTTCCAAGTCGCGCGCGGTTGCTTTCGCTCGCGGTCGTTACCTCCGCTAGGGCAATGCACGAAATTAAGCTGCGTTGGTTGTGCGTGCTGTGGGTGACGTCTAAAATACACAGTCCTCTCGCGCGTTGCTTCGCTCGCGGTCGTATCCGCACGGAAATTCAATGCGGGCGTGTCTGTGTGTTTGGTCGTTCTCGGCGTGCGTCGGGCGTCTAATATCCATCCCCGCGGCGTGTTGCTTTCGCTCGCGGTCGTGACCTCCGGCGTCCGTACGGGGCCGAATTATTTCCAAGTCCCGCGCGGCGTGTTGCTTTCGCTCGCGGTCGTTACCTCCGCTAGGGCAAATGCACGGAAATTCAAATATGCGTGCGTGTGCGTGTGTGTGCGTGCGTGTGGGTGTGACGTGTCCAAAATATACACAGTCCTCTCGCGGCGTGTTGCTTGCGCTCGCGGTCGTTACCTCCGGCGTCCGTACGGGGCCGAATTATTTCCAAGTCCCGCGCGGCGTGTTGCTTTCGCTCGCGGTCGTTACCTCCGCTAGGGCAAATGCACGGAAATTCAAATATGCGTGCGTGTGCGTGTGTGTGCGTGCGTGTGGGTGTGACGTGTCTAAAATATACACAGTCCTCTCGCGGCGTGTTGCTTTCGCTCGCGGTCGTTACCTCCGGCGTCCGTACGGGGCCGAATTATTTCCAAGTCCCGCGCGGCGTGTTGCTTTCGCTCGCGGTCGTTACCTCCGCTAGGGCAAGTGGCCGGAACGTTCAATATGCGTGCGTGTGCGTGTGTGTGCGTGCGTGTGGGTGTGACGTGTCTAAAATATACACAGTCCTCTCGCGGCGTGTTGCTTCTCTCGCGTCGTTACCGCCGGCGTTCCGTACGGGGACGATTATTTCCAAGTCCCGCGCAGCGTTTTGCTTTCGCTCGCGGTCGTACCTCCGCTAGGGCAAATGCAAAAACGGAAATTCAAATATGCTGCGTGTGCGTGTGTGTGCGTGCGTGTGCGTGGTGACGTGTCTAAAATATACACATCTCTCGCGGCGTGTTGCTTTCGCTGCGGTCGTTACCCGCGTCCGTACGGCCGAATTATTTCCAATCCCGCGCGCGGTTCTTCGCTCGCGTCGTTACCCCTCCGTACGGGCCGAATTATTTCCATCGTGCCGCTGTGTTTGCTGCGGTCGTTACGTTGCTGGGCAAATGCACAAGTCCTCGGGCGTGTGTGTTTGTGTGCGTTGCCTCCCGAGTCCAGTACGGGGCAGAATTATTCAATTCCGCGCGCGTGTTGCTTTCGCTCGCGGTCATTACCACCTCCGCTAGGGCAAAATGCACAGGAATTCAAATATGCGTGGCGTTGTTGCGTGTGGTGGTGCGTGCGTGTGGGTGGGACGTGGCTAAAGATACACAGTCCTCCTCGCGGCGTGTTCCTTCCGCTGGCGGTCGTTACCATCCGGCGTGCCGTACGGGGCCGAATTATTTTACAAGTTCCCTCGCGCGTGTTGCCTTTCGCTCTCGGTCGTTCCCCTTCCGCTAGGGCTAATGCACGGAAATTCAAATATGCGTGTCGTGTGCGTGTATGTGCGTGCTTTGGTGTGGACGTGTCTAAAATATACCAGTCCTCATCGCGGCGTGTTTGCTTTCACACCTCCGGTCGTTACCTCCGCGTCCGTACGGGACCGAATTATTTCCAATTCCCCCGCGCGGCGTGTTGCTTTCGCTCGCGGTCTGACCTCCGCGTCCGTACGGGCCGATTATTTCCAAGATCCCGGCGCGGCGTGAATTGCTTTCGCTCGCGGTCGTTACCCTCCGCTAGGGCAATATGCACGGAAAGTCAAATATGCGTGCGTGTGCGGTGTTGGCGTGGCGTGTTGGTGTGACGTGTCTAAAATATAACACAGTCCTCTCGCGGCGTGTTTGCTTTCCGCTCGCGGGTACGTTCCTTCCGGCGTCGACGTCCGATTATTTCCAAGTCCCGCGCGGCGTTTTTGCTTTCGCTCGCGGTCGTGACATCCGGCGTCCGTACGGGCCGAATTTTTCCAGTCCCGCGCGGCAGTGTTGCCTTTCGCTCAGCGGTCGTTACCAACCTCCGCTAGGGCAAATGCACGGAAATTCAAATATGCGTGCGTGTGCGTGTGTGTTCGTGCGTGTGGGGTGTGACGTGTCTAAAATATACACAGTCCTCTCGCGGCGTGTTGCTTTCGCTCGCGTCGTTACTCGCGTCTAGGGCCGAATTATTCCAGCCCGCGGGCGTGTTGTTTCGCCGCGGTCTGACCTTCCGGCGTCCGTACTGGCCGAATTATTTCCAAGTCCCGCGCGGCGTGTTGCTTCGCTCGCGGTCGTTACCTCCGCTATGCAAATCCGATCAAATTGCGTGCGTGTGCGTGTGTGTGCGTGCGTGTGTCGGCGTTCTAAGACCATTCTCCGCCGCGCGGCGTTTTTCGCTCGCGGTCGTTACCCCGTCCGCAGGGCAATGCACGGAATTGCTTCGTGGGTGCGTGTCTCGGCGTCGTGTGGCTGTTAAAATTTTCAAGTCCTCTCGGCGTGTTGCTTTCGCTCGCGGTCGTTCCTCCGCTCCGGGTCCACGGGCTTATTTCCAATCCGCGCGTGTTTCTTCTCGCGGCGTGCCTCGGCGTCCGTCGGGCCAATTATTTCCAAGTCCGCGCGGCGTGTTGCTTGTCGGCGTCTGCGTGTCGGAATATCAAGTCCCGCGGCGTGTTGGGGGGGGGGGGGGGGGGGGGGGGGGGGGGGGGTGTTGCTTTCACTCCGCGTCGTTCCTCGTCATCGCCGGTCGTATTCCGCGTGTGCTGTGTGGCCGAATTACCATCCCCGCGGCGTGTTGCTTTCGCTCGCGGTCGTTACCTCCGGCGTCCGTACGGGCCGATTATTTTCCAGTCCCGCGCGGCGTGTTGCTTTCGCTCGCGGTCGTTACCTCCGCTAGGCAAAGCACGAAATTCAATATGCGTGCGGTGCGTGGTGTCGTGCGTGTGGGTGTGACGTGTCTAAATATCCAAGTCCCGCGCGGCGTGTTGCTTTCGCTCGCGGTCGTTACCCTCCGCGGTCCGTACGGGCCGAATTATTTCCAAGTCCCGCGCGTGCGTGTTGCTTTCGCTCGCGGTCGTGTACCTCCGCGTCCGTACGTGGCTGGCCCCCCGCCCCGCGGTCGTTTTTCCCCGGCCCCGAAACCCCCTTTTTTTCCGCCCCGGGGGGCTTTTCCCCTCCGCTAGGGCAAAAGCACGGAAAAATTTAAAAACGTGGGGGGGCTGTTTTGCCTTTCGTGTGGGTTCTGCCCAAAAAAAACACTCCTCTGCGGGGTGTTTTTTCGCTCGCGGGGCGTTTCCCCCCGGGGGGCCTCGGGGCCAAATTTTTTCCAAGTCCCCGCCGGGGTGTTTCTTTCGCTCGCGGTCGTTAACCCCCCCGGGGCCGTACGGGGGGCCCAATTATTTTTTCCCTCCCCCCGCGGGTGTTTTCTTTTTTCCCCCCGGTCGTTCCCCCCCCCCCCTTTTTGGGGAAAACACGGAAATTTAATAGGGCGTGGGGGTGTGTGTGCGGCGTGGGGGGGTTTCTGTCCCAAAAAAAACACACCCCCCCCCGGCCCCCTTTTCCTTTTTTTTTCCGTCGTTACCCCCCCGGGGTCCGTCGGGGGCCCAATTATTTCCCCAAATCCCGCCGGCGTGTTTCTTTCCCCGCGGGCTTACCCCCCCCCTAGGGGAAATGCACAAAATTTAAAAACGTGCGGGGGGTTTGTGTGCGTGCGTTTGGGGGGTTTGGTCTAAAAAAAAACACGCCCCCCCGCGGCGTGTTGCTTTCGCTCGCGGGCTTTCCCCCCGGGGCCCCTACGGGGCCGAAAATTTTTTCCAAACCCCCCCGGGGTTTTGCTTTTTTTTCGCGGGCGTTACCCCCCCCCCTAAAGGGGGGAAAGCACGGGGAAAAAAAAAATCGTGGTGTTCGTGTTTTTCGGGGTGTGGGTGGCCCCCCTTTTTAAAAATACACATCCCCCCCCGCGGCCCGGGGGTTTTCTTTGCTCGCGGTC
>NW_027509567.1:5907-9759 GCF_048541705.1 Temnothorax americanus
TTTCCACGCCGCCTCCGCCGTTCCTCCCTAGCATGCACGATCATTCGTGTGTCGTGTGTGCGTGCGTTGTGACGTAATCACAGTCCTCGCGCTGTTGCTTCGCTCGCGTCTTACCTCCTCTCCTGGCCATATTCCAGTCCGCGCGCGTGTTGCTTCGCTCGCGTCTCCTCCGCTCCTCGGGGCCGATTTCCATCCCGCGCGGCGTGTTCTTTCGCTCCGGTCGTTACCCCGGCCCGACTACGGCGGTTTTCCCAATCCCCGCGGCGTGTTGCTTTCGCTCGCGGTCGTTACTCCGCGTCCGTACGGCCGAATTATTTCCAATCCGCGCGCGTTGCTTTCGCTCGCGTCGTTACCTCCCTGGGCAATCCGAAATTCAAATAGCTGCTGTGCGTGTGTGTGCTGCTGTGGTGTACTGCTAAAATATACACATCCTCTCGCGCGGTTCTTTCGCTCGCGTCCGTTACCCATCCGCTCTCTACGGGCCGAATTATTCCATCCCGCGGCGTGTTGCTTTCGCTCGCGGCGTTCCTCCGGGCACGGAATTATTCGCGGCGTGGGTGCTGCGTGTGTGGCGTTCATTACAGTCCCCGCGGCGTGTTGCTTCGCCGCGGTCGTCCTCCGGTCCGTACGGGCGAATTATTCCATCCCCGCGGCGTGTTGCTTTCGCTGCGTCGTTCCTCCGCTCGGCAATGCCCGGACATTCAATATGCGTGGCGTGTCGTGTGTGCGGTGCGTGTGAGTGTTGACTGTATAAAATACACATCCTCCTCGCCTGTGCTTTTCGCTCCGCGGTCGTTACCCCCCCTCGGCGTCCGTAAGGCCGAATTATTTCAAGTCCGCGCGCGTGGTTTTGCTTTCGCCGCGCTGTCGTGACCACCCCTCCGGCGTCCGTAGCGTCCGGGCCGAATTATTTCCAAGTCCCCGCGCGGCGTGTTGCTTTCGCTCGCGGTCGTTACCCCCTCCGCTAGGGCAAATGCACGGAAATTCAAATATGCGTGCGTGTGCGTGTGTGTGCGTGCGTGTGGGTGTGACGTGTCTAAAATATACACAGTCCTCTCGCGCGTGTTGCTTTCGCTCGCGGTCGTTCCTCCGGCGTCCGTACGGGGGCCAATTATTTCCAAGTCCCGCGCGGCGTGTTGCTTTCGCTCGCGGTCGTTCCTAAACCATACCTCCGCTAGGGACATGCAACGGAATTCAAATTCGTGCGTGATGCGTGTGTGTGCGTGCGTGGACAGGGTGTACGTGGTCTAAATATACACAGTCCTCTCGCGCGGTTGCTTCGCTCGCGGTCGTTTACCGATCCGCGTCCGTACGGGGCCGAATTATTTCAAGCTCCCGCCCGTGTTTGCTTTTCGCTCGCGGGGGTCGTACCTCCGCTAGGGCAAATGCACTGAATTCAATATTATGCGTGCGTGTGCGTGTTGTGTGCGTTCGTGTTGGGTGTGACGTGTCTAAAATAATACAACATCCTCTCCGCGGCGTGTTGCTTCGCTCGCGGTCGTTTACCTCGCGTCCCGTAACGGGCGATTATTTCCAAGTCCCGCGCGGCGTGTTGCTTTCGCTCGCGGTCGTTACCTCCGCTAGGGCAAATGCACGGAAATTCAAATATGCGTGCGTGTGCGTGTGTGTGCGTGCGTGTGGGTGTGACGTGTCTAAAATATACACAGTCCTCTCGCGGCGTGTTGCTTTCGCTCGCGGTCGTTACCTCCGGCGTCCGTACGGGGCCGAATTATTTCCAAGTCCCGCGCGGCGTGTTGCTTTCGCTCGCGGTCGTTACCTCCGCTAGGGCAAATGCACGGAAATTCAAATATGCGTGCGTGTGCGTGTGTGTGCGTGCGTGTGGGTGTGACGTGTCTAAAATATACACAGTCCTCTCGCGGCGTGTTGCTTTCGCTCGCGGTCGTTACCTCCGGCGTCCGTACGGGGCCGAATTATTTCCAAGTCCCGCGCGGCGTGTTGCTTTCGCTCGCGGTCGTTACCTCCGCTAGGGCAAATGCACGGAAATTCAAATATGCGTGCGTGTGCGTGTGTGTGCGTGCGTGTGGTGTGACGTGTCTAAAATATACACAGTCCTCTCGCGGCGTGTTGCTTTCGCTCGCGGTCGTTACCTCCGGCGTCCGTACGGGGCCGAATTATTTCCACGTCCCGCGCGGCGTGTTGCTTTCCCTACCCGTCGCTCTTCCGATCTGGGCAAATGCACGGAAATTCAAATATGCGTGCGTGTGCGTGTGTGTGCGTGCGTGTGGGTGTGACGTGTCTAAAATATACACAGTCCTCTCGCGGCGTGTTGCTTTCGCTCGCGGTCGCTCCCTCCGGCGTCCGTACGGGCCGAATTATTTCCAAGTCCCGCGCGGCGTGTTGCTTTCCGCTCGCGGTCGTTACCCTCCGCTAGGGCAAATGCACGGAATTCAAATAGATGCGTGCGGGTGCGTGTGTGTGCGTGCGTGTGGTGTGACGTGTCTAAAATATACACATCCTCTCGCGGCGTGTTGCTTTCCGCTCGCGGTCGTTACCACACCACCTCCTGCGTCCGGTACGGGGTCCCGAATTATTGTCCAAGTCCCGCGCGGCGTGTTGCTTTCGCTCGCGGTCGTGCCTCGCGTCCGTCGGGCGATTATTCCAGTCCCGCGCGTGTTGCTTCGCTCCGGTCGTACTCCGCTGGCTGCCGATTCATGCTGCGGGCGTGTGTGCGGCGTGTGGAGGTCAATATCCAGTCCCCGCGCGTGTTGCTTCGCTCGCGGTCGTACCCCGCGTCCGTACGGGCCGATTATTTCCAAGTCCCGCGCGTTTGCTTTCGTCGCGGGTACCTCCCAGGGCACCGGTTTGCTCGGTCGGTGTGTCCGGCGTGTGGGGATTTCAAGTCCCCGCGCGTGTTGCTTTCGCTCGCGGTCGTACCTCCGCGTCCGTAGGGCCGAATATTTCATCCGCGCGGCGTGTGCTTTGTGGGTCGTGTGTAGGGCGAAATTCAATGCGGCGTGTTTGTTTCGTGCGGTGGCTGTAGGGCAAATGACAAATTCTGCGCGTGTCTTGTCGTCGTGGCGTTCTAAATTCAGTTCCCGGCGTGTTGCTTCGCTCGCGTCGTACTCCGGCGTCCGTACGGCCGATTTTTCCAAGTCCCCGCGGCGTGTTGCTTTCGCTCGCGTCTTCCCCCGCAGCCGAAATTCAATGCGCGTGTTGTTGTGGCGTGTGGGTGTACGGCAATATCATCCCCCTCTCCGGCGTTGCTTCGCCCGGGGTGTTCCCCACCTCCGCTCCGTACGGGGCCGAATTATTTCCATCCCCGCGGCGTGTTGCTTTCGCTCGCGTCGTTCCCCTCCGGCGTCTGTCGGGCGTTATTCATCCTCCTCTCGCGGCGTGTTGCTTGTTTTGCTTTCGCTCGCGGTCGTGACCCTCCGGCGTCCGTACGGGCCGAATTATTTCCAAGTCCCGCGCGGCGTGTTGCTTTCGCTCGCGGTCGTTACCCCCTCCGCTAGGGCAATGCACGGAAATTCAATACGCGTGCGTGTGCGTGTGTGTGCGTGCGTGTGGGTGTGACGTGTCTAAAATATACACAGTCCTCTCGCGGCGTGTTGCTTTCGCTCGGGGTTCTTACCCCACCCTCCGGCGTCCCGTACGGGCCGAATTATTTCCAAGTCCCGCGCGGCTGTTGCTTTCGCTCGCGGTCGTACCTCACCGCTCCGCTAGGGCAAATGCACGGAAATTCAAATATGCGTGCGTGTCTGTGTGTGTGCGTGCGTGTGGGTGTGACGTGTCTAAAATATACACAGTCCTCTCGCGGCGTGTTGCTTTCGCTCGCGGTCGTTACCCCCCTCCGGCGTCCGTACGGGGCCGAATTATTTCCAAGTCCCGCGC
>NW_027509568.1:0-9694 GCF_048541705.1 Temnothorax americanus
TAAAAAAAAAGAAATAGAAGGGAAAGGGGGGAGTCAAAAAAGAGAGGTTGGGGAAAAAAAAGGAGAGTGTGGGGGAAGTTTCTGGAGTATTTTTTGGAAAAAAAAGATAAGGATTTTTGGGGGGGGTTAAAAGAAAAAGATGTAATTTTTGATAACCCCTGGTTTGGAAAAAAGGGTGGTAAGAAAGGGGGGATCCAAGGACCGGGCATTTTCCCTACACCCGCGCATGATAAAACATCACCCCGGGATATTGCCCGGGTTACCAAGGGAGCCACCGCGGCCAAGAAGAACGAGCGGGGGGAGCGCAGCCCCCTAAAGGAACCCGGAAAGGACATTTTTGCCAGGGAGACCCCCCCCTGATCCGCCCACGCCTTTAAATTTCGGCCTACAGTTCCCAAATCATGATCCCGCCCCTCCCCCGTAAAGACCGATCGGGGAAATTTTTCAAAATTTTAATTCCCCGATCGCCCCGGGGGAACAGCCTTCCGACGTTTTTTGAGTCGCCGTGGGGAGAAAAGGAGAGCGATGATGACGACCCTGAACCATTTTGGAGGACGGCTCTCGATTAACACATATATATATTTAATAACCTTTTTTGTTTCTTTTTTTGGTTTTCCTGATTTAGTTCCCAAAACTCGCGGACAAAATTGTCTTTTCTTTTTTTTTTTTTTTTTTTCTTTTCCATGATAAATTTTTTTTAAAGGTTTACACTTTCCCGGACGGTACGTGTTGGGCCCCCGTTTCCGGGGATAATTTTCCCTATAAACGGTCGCCCTCGGTTTTACCTTAGACTACCGAGAAATATTCCCTCAACGCCCCGATTGTTTGCAAAACGTAAAGGAAATTTTTTTTTTCAAAGGGTGTCCCGATGGTCACCGTTGCGTTCTCTCCCTGGATCCTCGCTTTACATGCATCCAGATAGAGGTAAAAAAGGGTAATTTAAATATCCTAATATTTAATTTTTTTAGACTGATGTCCCTGTTTGGTCACCGTTGCTGCTTCTCCCTCCCTGGATCCTCGCTTTACATCGCATACCAGATAGGGTAGTAATTAAAAATATTTGTACTAAATTTTTTATGTTAGTTTCAGATCGCGCCCGGGTGGACGCCGTTGCCGTATCCGTCCTTTGGGTCCTCGCTTACCCCCGCATACCCGATAAGATAAGTCCCGATAATTAGTTTATTTCGTATAATGCGCTTCTCCTTTTTTTTAGTTCCCGCCCCGGTGGTCGCTGCTCGTTGTGCTTGCTTCCCCGGATCCTGCTTTTCATCGCTACCCGGATTTCCGCTGGAAAATTTTATCCGCCCAAACAAGGAATAAAGGAAATATCATAATTTTTTATAATTTAAAAGGAAATTTGTTTCAGATTAATTAATCTTTAATGCCAATCATCATTTTCAACGTTAAGGCCGTTTCACAATATCATAAAGGTGTCTCAAACGCAGTTTCTCGTCGGTGTGAAAGGCTTTTTTAATAAATTGCAATATTCAAATTTTCGTTCTCGCTTATTTTGGGTTTGGGGTGGGGTTCGGGGGGGGACGCTATTTTTCGGGTTAAAACCAAAAGAAAAAAAAGCTTTTCCCCGGGGGAATTTGAAAAACCAAATTTTGGGGCAAAAAAATTTTTTAGTTTATTTTTTTATAAAAAAGGGCAAACGTTAGCGGGTTTGGGAGCAAAAAAGCCCCCCCCAAAAGCACCCAAAGGGGGTTTTTCGTTTAAATAATTTTTGATCCGGGGTCTCCCACCCCGAACTATTCGTATTCAAAATAATAAGTTTAAAAGGGTTTTGGGGCAGGTTATTTTTTCAGGTTAAATTCGGTAAAAAAATTAAAATTTAAAAAAATTAATTAAAATTAATTTTGGGCACGCTATCTTTTAAAAGGTTTTGCCCCAAAAACATAAGTGAACCCTTTTAACCTTTTTCACATTAATCTTTGGCAAAACCTGGTTTACCCTAACCTGTCAAAAAAAGGGGTTTAAAAACTTTATTGAATACCCCTTTAAAATAAAAAAAGGGAGTTTCTCTACCCCCCGGATTTCGGTTAAAACCCAATTTTTTTCCCCCCTTTATTTTTTAGGGTGGAAAAAAAACAAAATTTTTAAAATTTTTTTTTCCCGTTTTTTAAAAAGTGGGAATTTTGGCCCTTCGAAAAAAAGGGGTTGCTTTTGGAAGGGCCTTGGCCAAAAAAAAACAAGAAAAAAGATTTCAAAAAAAATTTATTTTTAAAAGGGTTTTCCCCTATTAAAATGCCAAAAAAATAATTTTTCTTTTTTTAAAAATTTTTAATAAAAGTTAAAATTTCTTAAAAAAAATTTAAAAAATATAAAAAATTAATTTTATTTATTTTTAATTTTTTCCCAAAGAAAAAAAAAAGGGAATTTTGGTTATTTTTCATTTCTTTTTTATTTTTTTATTTATTTTTTTTTATTTTTAAAAGAATAAAAAAAGGGGAAAAAACCCAAAATATAAAAAATTTAAAAAGAAAAAAGGAAAATGAAGAACGGGGAAAAAAAGTTTAAAAAAAAGAAAAAGTTCTGACTTTCATTTAAAAAAAAAACTTAAAAAAAAATAAAAAGTTTTTAGTTAATACAAAAAAAAAGGGGGCCCTTTTAGATAATTTTTTTATTTCGGAAAAAAAAAAAGAAAAATATATTTTGGGGTTTTTTGTTTTTTTTTTTTTTTAGGGTAAGGGTTTTTCGAATTTGAAAATTTAAAAAAAACAGGGTTTTGCACGGGAAAAAAAAAAAAGCTTTCCCTCGGTTTTGGGCCCTTTTCCTTGGCGGTTTTGGGGGTTTCTCAAAGGTTCCCCGTCCAAATCAAAAAGAATAAAAAAGCCCAAAAAAAAATCGCAAAAAAAGGGAAATTTTTGTTTTAAAAGCGTATCGGTTTTAGGGAAGGGGAAATTTGAATTTTTCATGTTTTTGAAAAAAGGTGGGTGAAAATTAAAAATTAAAAAAGGGGGAAAAAACCCAAAAAAAACGTAACAAGAAAAAAAATTATTTTTAGAAAAAATTTTTAAAACCAAAAAAATTTACCAAAAAAAAAATTTAAAGCCCAAATTTTTAGGGATTTAATTTTCTTAAATATTAAAATTTTTTTTAAAAAAAAAAAAAAAATAAAAAAATTTGTAATTAAAATTTTTTTTTAGGGGTTTTTAGGGTATAAATTTGGATGTTAAAATGAAACTTTTGGCCAAAATTTCATTTTTGCTCGTATGGAAAAACAGGGGCTAAAACAGGGTTAAAAAAATGGAACCCCCCATGATTTTTCTCCGCGAAAAAGGGGAAAACTTGTTTTGGGTTATGGGGAGGCTTAAACCCCCCGGGTTTCCCTTTTGGTAATTTTATTTAATTTTTTTTTTTTAATGTTCCCGGGTTTTTATTGGGGGATCTTTGTGTTTTATAATAAAAAAAAAAAACGGGGGCTTTTTTACCCTTTTCTGTTTTTAAAAAGAATTTTTTTACGGGAAAATTGCATGGGGCGCACTTTAAAAAATTTTTACCCCCTTAAAAATCTTCCTATTTTTTGTGATTTCGAAAAAAAAAATTTTTTAAAAAAGGGTTTTCGGGGGCCCTTAAAAAGATATTTCATTCAGGGGGAATGGGTTTTTTTCTTTTAAAAAAGGGGGGAAGTTTAACCCAAAAAAATTTTTTTTATTTAAAAAAGTGTAAAATTTTGTAAAAAAAAATTTTTTTTTATTGAAAAAAAAATTTAAATTTTTGGGCTGTTTTTTTTACCTTTTAATATCAATGCCTTTTAAAAAAATATGATCAAATCTTTTAATTTTTTAGTTTTATTTCTTTATGTTTGTTCAAAAAAAGCCCAACGCTTCAAAAGTTGGGAGAAGAAACCTCCATAAATTAAAAACTTTTTGTAAAGGCCCCATTGAGCTTGGGGCCCCCATTTTAATTTAAATGGCCTACATTTTTAAAGGGTTTTGAACCCAATTTTTGGGCAGGATTTTTAAAAAACAAAGAGTGGGTTTTCCCCAAAATTTTTTGGCGCTATTTAAAGGGGCCCCCACATTTAAAAAAAAAACCAAAGGGCCCAAAAAAAAATACCCCGGAAACTTATGTCAATTTGGAAAAGGCACCATTTTCCAATTTTAACCCTTTAAGGGGATTTTCAAAGTTTTTAAATTTTTAAAAAATTTTTTTTTATTTTTTAAATTAACCAAATTTTTAATTATTTATTTTTAATTTTTTTTCTTTTTGTTTGGCTATCTGTGGAAACATAAAGGGGCCCCGTTTATTTAAAAGTTTTGGGAAATGTTGGATCCGTCCCTGATCAAACGAAATTTTTTTCCGTCAACTGGGGGTGGGGGAAAAATTTCTTGGGTTAAAGTTACCCAAAAAAACCCAAAAAAAAAACGCCCCTTTAGTCGGTTTTAAAACCCGGGTTTAAAAAAAATTTTCCCCGGAAAAAATTTTAAAGGGGGCACCCTACCGGGGACAATGGTCATTTAAAAAAGGGAAAGACAAAAAGAAAAAATAAATTTCCCGTCCCCTCTTCACAGAATTTTCCATTGGGGGAAAAGCATTTTGGAAAGTTTTAAAAAAGTTCCAAGTTGTTGGGCTTTTTTTTTTCCCAAAGGTGCGGGGTGGGATTTTAAAAAACCTGCAAAAATTTTTTGCTTGTTTTTTATTGGGAAAAAATATTTGGGTTTTGGAAAAAAAGGGGGCGCTTTTTGAATTTTTAAAAAAAAATGATGTTGAGGCGATTTTGTAGCGGAAAATCTTTTTAAAAAATTTTTTGTTTCACGTTTTGGTGCCGGGGCCCAAAAAAGGGGTTTTTTTGTGCCCAAAAAATTAAGGGGAAATTTGGGCTGGGGTTTAAAGGGGGGGGAAACCCTTAACGAATTTTTATCCTTTTTGCAATTTTTCCGATAGGGATGATTTTAAAAATTTTTCAAGGCCACTTTTTCTTTTTTTGATACCCTTTTTTAAGGTAAAAAAAACACACCCAAATTTTTGCATGGGCGCTTTTGTTTTTGCTTTTACCCTCGAAAGTTGAATACGAAATGGCTTGGGGTTTGGGAAAGAAAAAAAAATTTTATAAACTAAAACGGGGGGGAAAGTTTTCCCCGAAAAAATGTGAAAAATTTTTAGGGGGTTTATTTGGGCATCCGCTTTTTTGTTTTATAAAAAAATTTTTTAAAAATTTTTTAAAAAATTTTTTTTATCGAAATTTACGAAATTGTTCTTTTTTTATAGCGGGGGCACAATTAGGTTAAAATTCCCCAATTTCGGAAATATTTAAGGGTTTTTTTTTTTTTTTTTTTTTCATTTTTCTATTTTCCCAATTTAAATTTTTAAATTTAAAATATTAAAACAGTTTATAAAAAAAAAAAGTTCCCCGTATAATAGGGAAAAAGTTTTTTAAAATTTTATTACTTTTAAAAAAATTTTTAAATTAAAAAAATTTTGGGTTTAAAAGAAATTTTACAAAAGGGGAAATTTGAAAAAATTCCCCAAAAAAAAATCTTAAGTAAAAAATTTTATTTTTTTGGGGTTTAAAAGTTTTAAAACAAAAAAACCCAGTAGGGGAAAAAATTTTAAACCCCCTTTTATTTAAAAAAAAAACAATTTAAAATTTTTTTCCTAAACATTTTTAAAAAAAATCTCCCTTTTTTTTTGAAGAATAGAAAATAAAAATTTTAAGGCTGATATTAAAAAAGTTTGGGGGACGAATTTTTTGAACATGTTTTAAATTGGTACCAAAAACAAAACCTTTTTAAATCTTAAAAAAAATTTTTTATTCTACAGCCGATCAACACATTTGAAAAATTCGTCCCTACGAAAAAATGGGGATATCATTCCCAAGTCATTTTTTAGCTCACAAATGTTTAATTGGAAAAAAATTTTTAAAACGCTATAATTTAAATTTCTTATTAAAGTATAGTGTACAATATTTTTTCATTGTTTTAGTTAAAAAATAAAAATTAATGCTCAAAATTTCACTTCCCCAAAAAACTCGCCAGCGCCCAAAAAACTTAATATATGTTAAGCCTTTTAGATTTTTGGGATGGGGAGGAATTTTGGAAAATTTGTCACATTCTCGCTTTTTAGAAAATAACTAAAAAAAATAAAATAATTTTAAAAACTTAAAAAATTCCCATTTTTTTTTATTTCGCACAGATTTGGGTTCGGCTTTTTGTAAAAACTTTATATAAAGTAAGTTCTAAAAGTTATAATTCTAAGTTTTTTTCAATAAGTTTTCCAGTTTCTCCGCAGCTTTTGTTTGGGCTTCCCTCTTTTCCTTATGTTTTTTTCTCTTTTTTTGTTCGTCATCTATTTTTTTGGGGAAAAATTAAATTTGCCCCTTCGTTTCCCGGGAAATGTACAAATTTATATCTTTTTGTCTTTTTTTACTGAAAATGTTTGTGCCTAAAGGGGGATTCCCCCCTTTGGGGAAAAAAGAAAGCAGAAAGGGAAAGGGCCCAAACAAAACCCTCACTTTAAAAAGATTTTTAATAGTATATACTTTTCCCCGGCATGTAATATTTTTGAAACATTGGTTTTAAAATTGGGAAAAAAATCTTCCACAAAAAATTACATGCCGTTGGGCCAATAAAAATTTCCTATTAGATTTAGAGTTCGATTTTTTCTGCCTTTTTTTTTTTGCTTTAAGGGGTGAACCCAAACCGGCCAAGGGTGAGATTTCAAAATATCCCATATCCACAACGACATTTTCAGACTTGGTTGGGGGGATAAAAAATTTCCCCCCAATCTTTTGAAATTTTTATCAGCAGTCAAAAGTTTACGCAAATGCATTTGACTTACAAGGCACATAATATTCCCCGTTGGAAAAATTTTTTCCCAAGGGGTATTAAAGGTTTTGGGAAGAGTTAGGATTTTCGTTTTAAAAACGTTTTTTTTGAACCAGTGGAAGAAATGTCTCAAAAAGGGTTCCCGCGGTTTTTTCTCCCCGAAGAATCTCCATAAAACTAAACAGTTTATAAATTTCAAAATTTAAAAAATTTAAATAGGAAAAGGTGGGGTTTTTTAAAACAGGGGTCACGGGGTTTCACGGATTTAGAGAGGAAAAATTTTTTAGTGTAAAATAATAAAAAACCAAACCGCTTAAACCTGAACCCGGGATTTTGTTTTAAACATACACTAGTCTTTCCCGAAAAAAACAATCCCTTTAAAAAGGGGGTATTTACTACATTATAAAATTACGTCCAAAATTTTTTCCCTTCCGCCTACCGGGTTTCCCGACTTTTTTTTAAAATCCCTTTAAAATTTATATGGGTTCAAGGGTTACCCCTGTACACATTTTTGCCGGAAAACCCTGTAGCCTTTTGTTAAAATTTTAGCAATTTGTTCCCCATAATTTTTTTTTTTGGCTTAACCTTTTTCCCAAAAAAAATATCTTTTCTCGTTGACGTATTTTTTTAAAGAAGCAAATAAACTTCATTAACCACTAAAAATTTTTTTAAAAAAAAAAAAAAAACATTTAAAAACTGTTATGTTTGTAAAAAAGTTTTAATAAAAGGAAAATAATAAAAAAGTTAATAAATGTAATAATTGTTTCCCCTATTGTAAGCATTTTAATTTTTTTTACTCTCTTTAACCTCTTCATTTTAAACTGTTCCCAAAACCCGAAATTGAAACATTTTGGAACGGAAAACTTTTTAAATACTCGTTAAAGTCGGAAAATTTAGTCTGGGAAAAGGGATTATCTGGAAGTTGTCTGGAACTGTAAACAAACTGGAAAAAAAAATCGTCTATGTCCGTACTATTAAATATCTGCAAAACAAATAAAAAGTTTATAAAAATTAAAAAAAAGGGTTCATTTTTTGTTTGACATTGTACATATCAAAAAATTAAAAATGTTAATTTTATTCCCCCTAGGGTTTTATCGTAAAACAATTTTTTTTAACCTCCCCCCCCTCGTCATTTTTTTTAAATTTACGGGCATCTTTTTTAATGTTTGGGAAAAGCCTTATTAATAGGGGAAAAAAGAAAAAAAAATGAGAGAATTAAAGAAAAGAGAACAAAAAAAAAAAGGAAACAAAAATAAAAAAGTGACTGAAAGGGAAAGGGAAAAGGATAATTACATAAAACGGGTTTTTTCAAATAAAAATTTTTTAAGATTTTAAAAAAAGAAAATGACAGGTTGGGGTAAAAAAGCTTTCCCAAAATGGATTCAAAAACAAAGTTAAATCAAGAAACCCAAAAAAAAATGTTATTTTCCTTTTCCTCTTTTCAGTTTTTACTTTACAAAAAAAACAATAATAATTTTGGGGTTTTTTTTTAAAAAATTTTTAATCAAGTGAAAATTTTTATTTTCTTCCTTATTCCAAATTTTCAGTAAAAGGGGACAAAAGAAAATGGGAAAAAATTTTCTGAGTAAAGTTTTAACGGGGAGCCCAAATTTAAAAGGAAAAATAAAAAGGAAAAAAATTTAAAAAAGAAAAACAATCCATAAGCTTTTTAAACCTTACCCACGGGGGGTTTTTTTGCATCCCCGGGATAAGTTGAAAGAAAATCTCTTGGTTTCTCCTCATACATTTTCACTTTACGTACATTTTTACGTAAAGTTGAAAAATTTTTCTTGAAAAAAAGGTTTAAAAAGCAAAAAACCCTTTATCTCAATCGTATCTCGGGGGCCGTGTTTTTTCCAAAAGTAGATTACGGGGGAAAAGCGAGCTGGGCTGAAAAAAATTTTCAAAAGTTTCTTTAGTAAACTCTAAAAATTTTGATTTTCAAAAAATTAAATTTAAATTTTCAAGAATTTTTGGGGACAGGAAAAAGGGGGGTCAATGACAGTTAATAATTTTCCAAATTTCCCCAAATTTTGCCCCCTATAAAATTTTAAACGTTCTTTTATCCCCAAAAGCATTTTTGTACCAAAAATTTTGAGGGGAAGCAAAAAAGAACCCTCATGCGAGAATTGTGTGATTTTCCTTTTAAAAGGGTTAACAAAAAAAAAATAGTTAAAAGTATCCCCTCCTTATGCAAAATTTCAAAAACCCTTTAAAGGCGGCTAAAAAATGGGGGAAAAAATTTAACTGTGGGATGGTAATGGGGGTTTAAACAGATGCCTTTAAATTTTCTACTGCTATTTTCATAGAGCTTTCCCAAAAGTAAAAAGCAAATCATACAAAACCCCCTCCCGGGCAAGAGCGTTGATAGCGTGGTTATGAAATTTAACCCAAAAGACAATTTACGGCAGGATGGCGCTGGTACGGTTTGGGAAACGAGGGTCCCCCAAAAACCCATTTTGTTTTCCCAATGCGCTAATAGCGAGCTTCCCAAAAAACCCCCCTTAGTCGATACGATGTTGTATTCCAGATAATTTTTCCGATCGGAGGACTTTGAACCTCGTGATTGTTTTAAAAAAAAGACACGCACTCGGCCCCCTGACCCTCACTCTATCATAAATGTTCGTTTCGCTGAATTTTTTCGACCCAGTATTCGGGGGGTTAAAAAACAATGATTAATAAGTCCGAAAAATATTCCGTAAAAGCGTGACCCAAAGGCCCCTTTTTGGTTTTTAACCCTAAAATTCAATTCCCCAAAAAAACAAGGGATCCGGGAAATTTTAAAATTTGCGTATTGTTTTTGCAACACTCGATTGTATTTGGCAATTTAAATTTCCCCTTGCTGTTGGTTAAGAGAGGAATTTTACCGAAAATCCCCGGGGGGGGTTTGGTTGTAAAGTATAAAAGCGTTTTGCCGATCGTAC
>NW_027509569.1:0-9649 GCF_048541705.1 Temnothorax americanus
AAAATTTCATAAGTCCCAAAAAGTATTTTTTTTTTAAATCGGCAGTTCTCGCCGGAGTTCTGCAAAAGTTACAGCCCTCCAAAGGGTCACACCTCGAAAATTTCATAAGTCCCAAAAAGTATTTTTTTTTTAAAAATCGGCAGTTCTCGCCGGAGTTCTGCAAAAGTTACAGCCCTCCAAAGGGTCACACCTCGAAAATTTCATAAGTCCCAAAAAGTATTTTTTTTTTGGAAATCGGCAGTTCTCGCCGGAGTTCTGCAAAAGCTACAGCCCTCCAAAGGGTCACACCTCGAAAATTTCATAAGTCCCAAGAAGTATTTTTTTTCAAAAATCGGCAGTTCTCGCCGGAAATTCTGCAAAAGATACAGCCCTCCAAAGGGTCACACCTCGAAAATTTCATAATTCCCAAAAAGTATTTTTTTTGGAAATCGGCAGTTCTCGCCGGAGTTTTGCAAAAGTTACAGCCCTCCAAAAGGTCACACCTCGAAAATTTCATAAGTCCCAAAAAGTATTTTTTTTTGGAAATCGGCAGTTCTTGCCGGAGTTCTGTAAATCGGCAGTTCTCGCCGGAATTTTGCAAAAGTTACAGCTCTCCAAAGGGTCACACCTCGAAAATTTCATAAGTCCCAAAAAGTATTTTTTTTGGAAATCGTCAGTTTTAGCCGGAGTTCCGGAAATCGGCAGTTCTCGCCGGAGTTCTGCAAAAGTTACAGCCCTCCAAAGGGTCACACCTCGAAAATTTCATAATTCCCAAAAAGTATTTTTTTTTGGAAATCGGCAGTTCTCGCCGGAGTTCTGCAAAAGTTACAGCCCTCCAAAGGGTCACACCTCGAAAATTTCATAAGTCCCAAAAAGTATTTTTTTCAAAAATTGGCAGTTCTCGCCGGAGTTCTGCAAAAGTTACAGCCCTCCAAAGGGTCACACCTCGAAAATTTCATAAGTCCCAAAAAGTATTTTTTTTGGAAATCGGCAGTTCTCGCCGGAGTTCTGCAAAAATTACAGCCCTCCAAAGGGTCACACCTCGAAAATTTCATAAGTCCCAAAAAGTATTTTTTTTTTCAAAAATCGGCAGTTCTCGCCGGAATTCTGCAAAAGTTACAGCCCTCCAAAGGGTCACACCTCGAAAATTTCATAAGTCCCAAAAAGTATTTTTTTGGAAATCGGCAGTTCTCGCCGGAGTTCTGCAAAAGTTACAGCCCTCCAAAGGGTCACACCTCGAAAATTTCATAAGTCCCAAAAAGTATTTTTTTTTTCAAAAATCGGCAGTTTTCGCCGGAGTTCTGCAAAAGTTACAGCCCTCCAAAGGGTCACACCTCGAAAATTTCATAAGTCAAAAAAGTATTTTTTTTTTCAAAAATCGGCAGTTCTCGCCGGAGTTCTGCAAAAGTTACAGCCCTCCAAAGGGTCACACCTCGAAAATTTCATAAGTCCCAAAAAGTATTTTTTTTTTTCAAAAATCGGCAGTTCTCGCCGGAGTTCTGCAAAAGTTACAGCCCTCCAAAGAGTCACACCTCGAAAATTTCATAAGTCCCAAAAAGTATTTTTTTTTTTCAAAAATCGGCAGTTCTCGCCGGAATTCTGCAAAAGTTACAGCCCTCCAAAGGGTCACACCTCGAAAATTTCATAAGTCCCAAAAAGTATTTTTTTTGGAAATCGGCAGTTCTCGCCGGAGTTCTGCAAAAGTTACAGCCCTCCAAAGGGTCACACCTCGAAATATTTTTAAGTGCCAAAAAGTAATTTTTTTTCAAAAATCGGCAGTTTTCGTATATTTCAAAAGTTACAGCCCTCCAAAAGGTCACACCTCGAAATATTTTTAAGTACCAAAAAGTAATTTTTTTTCAAAAATCGGCAGTTCTCGCCGGAGTTCTGCAAAAGTTACAGCCCTCCAAAGGGTCACACCTCGAAAATTTCATAAGTCCCAAAAAGTATTTTTTTTTCAAAAATCGGCAGTTCTCGCCGGAGTTCTGCAAAAGTTACAGCCTTCCAAAGGGTCACACCTTAAAAATTTCATAAATCCCAAAAATTTTTTTTTTTTTCAAAAATTGGCAGTTTTTGCCGGAGTTCTGCAAAAATTACAGCCCTCCAAAAATGTCACACCTCGAAAATTTCATAATTCCCAAAAAGTATTTTTTTTGGAAATCGGCAGTTCTCGCCGGAGTTCTGCAAAAGTTACAGCCCTCCAAAGGGTCACACCTCGAAAATTTCATAAGTCCCAAAAAGTATTTTTTTTTTTCAAAAATCGGCAGTTCTCGCCGGAGTTCTGCAAAAGTTACAGCCCTCCAAAGGGTCACACCTCGAAAATTTCATAAGTCCCAAAAAGTATTTTTTTTTTTCAAAAATCGGCAGTTCTCGCCGGAGTTCTGCAAAAGTTACAGCCCTCCAAAGGGTCACACCTCGAAAATTTCATAAGTCCCAAAAAATATTTTTTTTTGGAAATCGGCAGTTCTCGCCGGAGTTCCGGAAATAAATAAATAATAAATAATAATAATCTTTATTTACGGGGTAAACCCTTTAGTGTATACATGACAGAAAGTAGATTATAAAAATTTATCTAAAGTAGAATAAAAATACAATTACAATTAGAAAAGAAAAGTTATGTTAGGAGAGTAAACAGAGTAAACAGATAAGTTTCCGCTTGAACGCAGACACATTGCCGCCGAAGAAATCAACTAAGCTAGAATAATTGTTTGCAGAGATAGTCATCCTATTTAAACATGAGTTTACGCCATATAAAGTACGGTGATATTGAACATAAAAGATGGAAGATTGTCTTAAGTCTCTGATTGGAACATTTAAATAAATATCTTTTAAAAGGTCAGGACAATCGATAAAACTATTTAATATTTTAAAAATTAATGCTAGGTCGAAGATTAATCTCCTGTTCTCTAAAGTCATTAAATTCAGTCTTGTTGAAATGGGATAGTAGTCATGGCAGGTAAAAGCCATAGGATTACCCGTACGGTAGGCTACCGTGCGTAAGAATTTATGTTGTATGCGTTCTATCTTCACCACATGACACTAGTATTCAGGATACCATACAGTGGAGCAATATTCCAATTTTGGGCGAACCAACGAGCAGTATAACAATTTCAAAGTGGAGATATTTACAAAATATTTACCCCAGCGGAGGATGAAGCCAAGCATCTTATACGCAGATGAAACAATAGATTGAATGTGATTGTTGAATGATAAGTCAGCGCAAAACATAACTCCCAGATCACGAGCGTTATATTTTATTGAGAGTGGTGAGCCATCAAGTATGTAGTCATACAATAGCGGGTTGTATTTGTGTGTAAAATGTATAACGAAACATTTAGAAACATTAAGTCGAAGGCAGTTTCTTCTACACCAGACCTCAAGTTCATGCAGATCACGTTGCAACAGTAAAGCATCAGCTAGTCCATTGATTTTTCGATACATTTTCAAGTCATCCGCATATAGTAAAAAAAGGCAATATTTAATGTACATAGCGATATCGTTAATAAATAAAATAAATAAAAGGGGGCCAAGATGCGACCCTTGCGGCACCCCGGAAGAGACAATTATGCTTCTAGACATACTGTTTTTATATTTTACAATTTGTGTTCTGTCTGAGAGAAAGCATGAGATCCAACACAAAAGAGAGCCCTCGACTCCATAAGCTCGCAGTTTACCTAATAAAAGAGTACGATTCACAGAATCAAACGCTTTCGCAAAGTCAGTATACACAGAGTCAACTTGGGAACCACTCTCAACAATATTTGTTAAAAAATTGTAGTAATTTACGAGATTTGTAGTTGTGGATCGTCCAGGGACAAATCCGTGTTGTTCGACAATAATAAGGTTTTTGCAGAGCGATCCAAGCTTGCGAGCCACAATGCAGTCAAAGATCTTAGGCATTATGCTTTGCTTACAAATAGGACGGTAGTTAGTAACAAATTGACGTTCACCTCCTTTAAAAATCGGGGAGACAAGACATTGTTTCCAAAGTGCAGGAAATGAGCCCATCTTTAGTGATTTATTAAATATTATCCATAAAAACCTTGATGCAATAAAAATACTTGACTTAAAGACCGATGGAGGAATACCATCCACACCGGCGGCGCAATTAAGGGAGAGATTATCAATTTCATTATACACCTCTTCTATAGATATATCCAAGGAGAGAAGATTCAGGGAGTGAGCCAGTTTAGGATCTATTTCAGGTTCAACATTATTTCCGTCGTCGTCGGAGTAGACAGATTCGAAATAATCAGCGAAGCAGTTTGCGATAACCTCATTGTCCTGCACAAGGTGATCATTGTGTAAAATAAAAGAGGCATGAGGCTCTGAGGATCTAATGTTTTTTATAAATTTCCAAAAAAGTTTTGTGTTATCCGTTATGGTGCTTTCAGTTCTATTGATAAAGTTTGCCCAGCATGCAGTAAATAAAGATTTGCACTTTGCTCTAAGGTAAGAGAAGGATAAATAGTCGGAATAAGTTTGTGTATACTTATATCTTAAATGAGCTGATTTTTTTGCCTTTATAAGAGAAATCAGCTCTTTTGTGAACCAAACTGAATAAGAGGATTTAAAAATGGAACGGGAGGGAACAAACATAGTAATAGCGGTGTTCAGGTGATAATATAAGAAATCTACTGCTTCATTTACTGAGAGCTTTTCTAAAGCAGTGTCCCAGTCAATCTGGTTAAGATAATTCATAATAGCTGAGTAGTCGGCTTGCTCGAAACAGAGTTTTCGTGCAGTTTCAACAGGGGAGCAAGCAGTGCTTGAAAAAGGCAGGGAACATATGAGTGGAGGATGATATATATCACAAGGAATAAGAGGCTCATAGGCAGCAAATATACGGAGGCTCTCAAAAGATGAGAAAATGAGGTCAAGCTCATATCCCAGCGCATTTTTTACCGTGTTATGTTGACAGAAATTGCAAAGATTGAAATATTCGGTAACTACATCAGCCTGTTTTGGATGGGAACCATTCATGGGAGCATAAGTTAACGAGGAATAATTATGCTGCCATAAAATATTTGGTAAGTTGTAATCACCGAGAACAATAAAACTGGCATCAGGATATACACAGCGCATGTCGAATACCAGGCGCCCGTGGGAATCGTAAACATCGGGTGAAGAGCCCGGCGGAATATAGACAGCAACAATAATAAGAGAGCTATGTTTGATTTTTACTTCTACAAAGAGATGCTCGACACTCGAAACTGATGTACCAATAATACGACTATAATAACAATCTCGAACAGCGACCAAAACACCACCGCCTCTCGAGCAGTCGCTAGTGCTCATATCTCAATCATAACGGTAAATTTTGAAATCAAATAGGCCGAGCTCAGCATCCGATATACCCGAATTTAACCACGTCTCCGATAAAATAACAAAATCATAATTCATTGAAGCAGATGTAATGGAACAGCGTAGATCCGATAATTTTGTTCTCAAGCCTCTCACATTTTGATAATACACTAAAGGGCAGTGTTCATGTTTTTTGCACGCGAACTCTGAGGCATATTGACAATTTTCGGTATGCCGAAATCGGCAGTTCTCGCCGGAGTTCTGCAAAAGTTACAGCCCTCCAAAAGGTCACACCTCGAAAATTTCATAAGTCCCAAAAAGTATTTTTTTGGGGGAAATCCGCAGTTCTCGCCGGAGTTCCGGAAATCGGCAGTTCTCGCCGGAGTTCTGCAAAAGTTACAGCCCTCCAAAGGGTCACACCTCGAAAATTTCATAAGTCCCAAAAAGTATTTTTTTTAAAATCGGCAGTTCTCGCCGGAATTTTGCAAAAGTTACAGCTCTCCAAAGGGTCACACCTCGAAAATTTCATAAGTCCCAAAAAGTATTTTTTTTGGGAAATCGGCAGTTCTCGCCGGAATTCTGCAAAAGTTACAGCCCTCCAAAAGGTCACACCTCGAAAATTTCATAAGCCCTAAAAAGTATTTTTTTTTCAAAAATCGGCAGTTCTCGCCGGAGTTCTGCAAAAGTTACAGCCCTCCAAAGGGTCACACCTCGAAAATTTCATAAGTCCCAAAAAGTATTTTTTTTTTCAAAAATCGGCAGTTCTCGCCGGAATTCTGCAAAAGTTACAGCCCTCCAAAGGGTCACACCTCGAAAATTTCATAAGTCCCAAAAAGTATTTTTTTTTTGGAAATCGGCAGATCTCGCCGGAGTTCTGCAAAAGTTACAGCCCTCCAAAGGGTCACACCTCGAAAATTTTCCAAGTCCTAAAAGGTAATTTCTTTCGGAAATCGGCAGTTCTCGCCGGAGTTCCGGAAATCGGCAGTTCTCGCCGGAGTTCTGCAAAAGTTACAGCCCTCCAAAGGGTCACACCTCGAAAATTTCATAAGTCCCAAAAAGTATTTTTTTTAGGAAATCAGCAGTTCGCGCCGGAGTTCCGGAAATCGGCAGTTCTCGCCGGAGTTCTGCAAAAGTTACAGCCCTCCAAAGGGTCACACCTCGAAAATTTCATAAGTCCCAAAAAGTATTTTTTTTTTGGAAATCGGCAGTTCTCGCCGGAGTTCTGCAAAAGTTACAGCCCTCCAAAGGGTCACACCTCGAAAATTTCATAAGTCCCAAAAAGTATTTTTTTCAAAAATCGGCAGTTCTCGCCGGAGTTCTGCAAAAGTTACAGCCCTCCAAAGGGTCACACCTCGAAAAATTCATAAGTCCCAAAAAGTATTTTTTTTTCAAAAATCGGCAGTTCCGCCGAAGTTCTGCAAAAGTTACAGCCCTCCAAAGGGTCACACCTCGAAAATTGCATAAGTCCCAAAAAGTATTTTTTTTTCAAAAATCGGCAGTTCTCGCCGGAGTTCTGCAAAAGTTACAGACCTCCAAAGGGTTACACCTCGAAAATTTCATAAGTCCCAAAAAGTATTTTTTTCAAAAATCGGCAGTTCCGCCGAAGTTCTGCAAAAGTTACAGCCCTCCAAAGGGTCACACCTCGAAAATTGCATAAGTCCCAAAAAGTATTTTTTTTCAAAAATCGGCAGTTCTCGCCGGAGTTCTGCAAAAGTTACAGCCCTCCAAAGGGTCACACCTCGAAAATTTCATAAGTCCCAAAAAGTATTTTTTTTTTCAAAAATCGGCAGTTCTCGCCGGAGTTCTGCAAAAGTTACAGCCCTCCAAAGGGTCACACCTCGAAAATTTCATAAGTCCCAAAAAGTATTTTTTTTGGAAATCGGCAGTTCTCGCCGGAGTTCTGCAAAAGTTACAGCCCTCCAAAGAGTCACACCTCGAAAATTTTATAAGTCCCAAAAAGTTTTTTTTGGGAAATCGGCAGTTCTCGCCGGAGTTCTGCAAAAGTTATAGCCCTCCAAAGGGTCACACCTCGAAAATTTCATAAGTCCCAAAAAGTATTTTTTTTTTTTGAAATCGGCAGTTCTCGCCGAAGTTCTGCAAATCGGCAGTTCTCGCCGGAGTTCTGCAAAAGTTACAGCCCTCCAAAGGGTCACACCTCGAAAATTTCATAAGTCCCAAAAAGTATTTTTTTTTTCAAAAATTGGCAGTTTTTGCCGGAGTTCTGCAAAAGTTACAGCCCTCCAAAGGGTCACACCTCGAAAATTTTATAAGTCCCAAAAAGTATTTTTTTTGGAAATCGGCAGTTCTCGCCGGAGTTCTGCAAAAGTTACAGCCCTCCAAAGGGTCACACCTCGAAAATTTCATAAGTCCCAAAAAGTATTTTTTTTTTCAAAAATCGGCAGTTCTCGCCGGAGTTCTGCAAAAGTTACAGCCCTCCAAAGGGTCACACCTCGAAAATTTCATAAGTCCCAAAAAGTATTTTTTTTTTCAAAAATCGGCAGTTCTCGCCGGAGTTCTGCAAAAGTTACAGCCCTCCAAAGGGTCACACCTCGAAAATTTCATAAGTCCCAAAAAGTATTTTTTTTTTTTAAATCGGCAGTTCTCGCCGGAATTCTGCAAAAGTTACAGCCCTCCAAAGGGTCACACCTCGAAAATTTCATAAGTCCCAAAAAGTATTTTTTTTTTTAAAAATCGGCAGTTCTCGCCGGAGTTCTGCAAAAGTTACAGCCCTCCAAAGGGTCACACCTCGAAAATTTCATAAGTCCCAAAAAGTATTTTTTTTTTAAAATCGGCAGTTCTCGCCGGAGTTCTGCAAAAGTTACAGCCCTCCAAAGGGTCACACCTCGAAAATTTCATAAGTCCCAAAAAGTATTTTTTTTTCAAAAATTGGCAGTTCTCGCCGGAGTTCTGCAAAAGTTACAGCCCTCCAAAGGGTCACACCTCGAAAATTTCATAAGTCCCAAAAAGTATTTTTTTTTGGAAATCGGCAGTTCTCGCCGGAGTTCTGCAAAAGTTACAGCCCTCCAAAGGGTCACACCTCGAAAATTTCATAAGTCCCAAAAAGTATTTTTTTTTTCAAAAATCGGCAGTTCTCGCCGGAGTTCTGCAAAAGTTACAGCCCTCCAAAGGGTCACACCTCGAAAATTTCATAAGTCCCAAAAAGTATTTTTTTTTTCAAAAATCGGCAGTTCTCGCCGGAGTTCTGCAAAAGTTACAGCCCTCCAAAGGGTCACACCTCGAAAATTTCATAAGTCCCAAAAAGTATTTTTTTTTTCAAAAATCGGCAGTTCTCGCCGGAGTTCTGCAAAAGTTACAGCCCTCCAAAGGGTCACACCTCGAAAATTTCATAAGTCCCAAAAAGTATTTTTTTTTTCAAAAATCGGCAGTTCTCGCCGGAGTTCTGCAAAAGTTACAGCCCTCCAAAGGGTCACACCTCGAAAATTTCATAAGTCCCAAAAAGTATTTTTTTTTTCAAAAATCGGCAGTTCTCGCCGGAGTTCTGCAAAAGTTACAGCCCTCCAAAGGGTCACACCTCGAAAATTTCATAAGTCCCAAAAAGTATTTTTTTTTTTCAAAAATCGGCAGTTCTCGCCGGAGTTCTGCAAAAGTTACAGCCCTCCAAAGGGTCACACCTCGAAAATTTCATAAGTCCCAAAAAGTATTTTTTTTTTCAAAAATCGGCAGTTCTCGCCGGAGTTCTGCAAAAGTTACAGCCCTCCAAAGGGTCACACCTCGAAAATTTCATAAGTCCCAAAAAGTATTTTTTTTTTTCAAAAATCGGCAGTTCTCGCCGGAGTTCTGCAAAAGTTACAGCCCTCCAAAGGGTCACACCTCGAAAATTTCATAAGTCCCAAAAAGTATTTTTTTTTTTCAAAAATCGGCAGTTCTCGCCGGAGTTCTGCAAAAGTTACAGCCCTCCAAAGGGTCACACCTCGAAAATTTCATAAGTCCCAAAAAGTATTTTTTTTTTCAAAAATCGGCAGTTCTCGCCGGAGTTCTGCAAAAGTTACAGCCCTCCAAAGGGTCACACCTCGAAAATTTCATAAGTCCCAAAAAGTATTTTTTTTTTAAAAATCGGCAGTTCTCGCCGGAGTTCTGCAAAAGTTACAGCCCTCCAAAGGGTCACACCTCGAAAATTTCATAAGTCCCAAAAAGTATTTTTTTTTTAAATCGGCAGTTCTCGCCGGAGTTCTGCAAAAGTTACAGCCCTCCAAAGGGTCACACCTCGAAAATTTCATAAGTCCCAAAAAGTATTTTTTTTTTCAAAAATCGGCAGTTCTCGCCGGAGTTCTGCAAAAGTTACAGCCCTCCAAAGGGTCACACCTCGAAAATTTCATAAGTCCCAAAAAGTATTTTTTTTCAAAAA